>NW_026527195.1:0-172819 GCF_022682495.2 Desmodus rotundus
TCCTGGGATACCCTTGCAACGCTTGGGTTCCTTCTCTGAGCTTGTGACACACGAGTGACTGTCAGGATAACTTGGCACACTCCTTGGCTGGTACGTGGCGTGTATGGGTAACTGTGGTACTTGTTAAGCACAAGACTGTATGAGCGAGCTTGGGACAGAGCTTTGCCCAGCTGGGCCCTGCATAGATGGTAGCCAGGCACATCCCAGGCCACGTCCAGGGCAAAGGCCACCGCCATAGGGACAGCAAGGGCAGCCCTGACCCCAAGCTACTACACATTGTCAGATCTGATCCCCTGTGAGCCAGGCTACGCTTTGGTCTGGCTTTTATGGCAAGATGACACCATGGCTTGGAAAGTTCACACAAATTACCTGCCCTAGTCCCAAAGCACACTTGCTAGTCACAAGGCCAACCTAACTAGGGACCCGGGGCCTGGATGAGGGGCGCGCCAGGGTTCCGCGCCTGGTGGGCAGGGGCCGAGCGGGCCGGACCCACGCCCAGGGACCAAGTCTCCCGGGGGGACTCGGGCCTGAGACCTGCCTGGGGGGCTAAGGGTCTTTCTTGGCTCAAAAGGCCCCACCCTGCCCCGAGGCGGCAAACGTGCACCGAGACGCTTCTACTCTCTAAAGTCTGGGCTGGACTTGCGAGAAGGGACTGTGTGCGCTGCGACCTGGGTCCCACAGAGCTCGAACCCCCCCTGCCCGTGAAGGGATTCGCGGCCTGTGGTCCCTGGTGTCCGCAAAAGGCATTCACCTGCGGAGAACCTGGGCCCAGGTGAGCGGGACCAGGTCCCACGGCAGGAGCCTGGGGAGGCCACTGGTGCCCCGGGGGCCAGGACTGGGCATTTTCCCGGGTGCTCTCTCGTGTCCCAGGCGCCCCCTCTCGCCCTGGGAGTGCCCACGCCGTCCCCTGACCCCCGCAGGACGCCTGCATCCCGCCATAAGCGGCCCACCTCGTCCATGGAGCTGGGACACATGGGGCCGGGGTGCGAGCAACTGGCCTACGTGGCTGCAAACCCGCAGACCCCGCCGTCCCGTCCCCACCACTGCGAAGATCCCCCTTTTCTTCCATCCGTAAAGGGGTCCCCCTTTACGGATGGAAGAACAGGGGGGAGGCCCCCAGGAGATGGCTTTTGTCCGAGACGCGGCTGGGAGGTTTGGGGCCAAGAGGCGGGGCCGCGCAGGCGCAAGCAGGCCCCACCCCAAGAGCATCCCTCCGGGCAACGTGCCCCCCCCTTGAGATATCAGGCCAGGTCCACAGGGTCCCTGGGCTGGTGTCAGAGTTAACGGAGGCCCTCCCTGCGACCCAGAGGACCGCGCGTTTTCCCGTGGACCACACTTCCCAGCAGCTCTCCCACCCCCGCAGAGGCAGAGTGCCAGGAAAGAACTAGGGACCTGGTGCCTGGAAGAGGGGCCAGCCACGGTTCCGCGCCAGGTGGAGCGGTTCCGGGCGGGCGGGCGGGACCCTCGACCAAGGACCGGTTCTCCCTTGGGGAGTCTGGCCTGTGCCCCGCCTGGGAGGCCAAGAGCCTTGCTTCGCCTTTAAAGCCCCCACCCTGCCACAAGGCGGCAGACTTGGACCCAGCCACTTCAACTCTCCAGTCTCTGCGGAACCACCCAAAAATGCAGTGTGACCGCTGCGACCTCAGTCCCCCAGAGCTCGAACCCCCACCTCTGTGAGGGAATCGGCGACCTCCTGTCCTTGGCGTCCGCAAAAGGCATTCACCTGCGGTGAACCTGGGCCTCGGGCGAACACGGTCAGGCCCCATGGTAGGAGCCCGGGGAGGCAATGGCAGCCTCTGCGGCCAGGCCTCGGAATCTCCCCGGGGCTCTCTCGGGTCCCAGGCGCCCTCTCTCGCCCGGGGAGTGCCCACACCGTCCCCTGACCCCCGCAGGACGCCTGCATCCCGCCATAAGCGGCCCACCTCGTCCATGGAGCTGGGACACATGGGGCCGGGGTGCGAGCAACTGGCCTATGTGGCTGCAAACCCGCAGACCCCTCCGTCCCGTCCCCACCACTGCGAAGATCCCCCTGTTCTTCCATCCGTAAAGGGGGACCCCTTTACGGATGGAAGAACAGGGGGGAGGCCCCCAGGAGATGGCTTTTGTCCGAGCCGCGGCTGGGTGGTTTCGGGCCAAGAGGCGGGGCCGCGCAGGCGCAAGCAGGCCCCACCCCAAGAGCATCCCTCCGGGCAACGTGCCCCCCCCTTGAGATATCAGGCCAGGTCCACAGGGTCCCTGGGCTGGTGTCAGTGTTAACGGAGGCCCTCCCTGCCACCCACAGGACCGCGCGTTTTCCCGTGGACCACACTTCCCAGCAGCTCTCCCACCCCCGCAGAGGCAGAGTGCCAGGAAAGAACTAGGGACCTGGTGCCTGGAAGAGGGGCCGGCCACGGTTCCGCGCCAGGTGGAGCGGTTCCGGGCGGGCGGGCGGGACCCTCGACCAAGGACCGGTTCTCCCTTGGGGAGTCTGGCCTGTGCCCCGCCTGGGAGGCCAAGAGCCTTGCTTCGCCTGCAAAGCCCCCACCCTGCCACAAGGCGGCAGACTTGGACCCAGCCGCTTCAACCCTCCAGTCTCTGCGGAACCACCCAAAAATGGAGTGTGACCGCTGCGGCCTCAGTCCCCCAGAGCTCGAACCCCCACCTCTGTGAGGGAATCGGCGACCTCCTGTCCTTGGCGTCCGCAAAAGGCATTCACCTGCGGTGAACCTGGGCCTCGGGCGAGCACGGCCAGGCCCCATGGTAGGAGCCCGGGGAGGCAATGGCAGCCTCTGCGGCCAGGCCTCGGACTCTCCCCGGGGCTCTCTCGGGGCACGGGCACCCTCTCTCGCCTAGAGAGTGCCCACGCCGTGCCTTGAGCCACGCGAGACACCTGCTTCCCGTGATAAGAGGCCCCCTGCCTCCGTGGAGCTTGGAACTCTGGGGCCGGGCTGCGGGTCCCTGGGCTAAGTGGCTGGAAGCGGGCAGACCCCTCCGTCCCGACCGCCCAACTGCGAAGGACAGGGGGGAGGCCCCCAGGAGATGGCTTTGTTCAGAGCCGCGGCTGGCCGGTTTCGGGCCGAGACGCGGGACCCGGCAGGCTCAGGACAGGCAGCCCCAGCACAAGCCTCCCTCGGGGCAACGGGCCCCACCCTGGACATATCAGGCCTGCTTCACAGGGTCCCTGGGGTCGTGTCGGTGGAACTGGAAGCTCTCCCCGCCACCCAGAGGTCCGTTCCTTTTCCCGTGGACCACACTTGCCAGCCCGTCTCCCACCCCGCCAGAGGCAGAGTGCCAGGGAAGAGCTAGGGACCCGGGGCCTCGATGAGGGGCGGACCAGGGTTCCGCGCCTGGTGGGCAAGGGCCCGGGCGGGCGGGACCCAAGCCAAGGGACCGGGTCTCCCTGGGGGTCTCGGGCCTGAGACCTGGCTGGGGGGCTAAGAGTCTCTCTTGGCTCAAACGGCCCCACCCTGCCCCGAGGCGGAAAACTTGGACCGAGACGCTTTTACTCTCTAAAGTCTGGGCTGAACTTTGCGAAAAGGGACTGTGTGCGCTGCGACCTGGGTCCCACAGAGCTCGAACCCCCCCTGCCCGTGAAGGGATCCGCTGCCTGTGGTCCCTGGTGTCCGCAAAAGGTATTCACCTGCGGAGAACCTGGGCCCAGGTGAGCGGGACCAGGCCCCACGGCAGGAGCCTGGGGAGGCCACTGGAGCCACGGGGGCCAGGGCTGGGCATTTTCCCGGGTGCTCTCTCGGGTCCCAGGCGCCCTCTCTCGCCCGGGGAGTGCCCACGCCGTCCCCTTACCCCCGCAGGACGCCTGCATCCCGCCATAAGCGGCCCACCTCGTCCATGGAGCTGGGACACATGGGGCCGGGGTGCGAGCAACTGGCCTACGTGGCTGCAAACCCGCAGACCCCTCCGTCCCGTCCCCACCACTGCGAAGATCCCCCTGTTCTTCCATCCGTAAAGGGGTCCCCCTTTACGGATGGAAGAACAGGGGGGAGGCCCCCAGGAGATGGCTTTTGTCGGAGACGCGGCTGGGAGGTTTGGGGCCAAGAGGCGGGGCCGCGGAGGCGCAAGCAGGCCCCACCCCAAGAGCATCCCTCCGGGCAACGTGCTCCCACCCCTTGAGATATCAGGCCAGGTCCACAGGGTCCCTGGGCTGGTGTCAGAGTTAACGGAGGCCCTCCCTGCCACCCAGAGGACCGCGCGTTTTCCCGTGGACCACACTTCCCAGCAGCTCTCCCACCCCCACAGAGGCAGAGTGCCAGGAAAGAACTAGGGACCTGGTGCCTGGAAGAGGGGCCGGCCACGGTTCCGCGCCAGGTGGAGCGGTTCCGAGCGGGCGGGCGGGACACTCGACCAAGGACCGGTTCTCCCTTGGGGAGTCTGGCCTGTGCCCTGCCTGGGAGGCTAAGAGCCTTGCTTCGCCTGCAAAGCCCCCACCCTGCCACAAGGCGGCAGACTTGGACCCAGCCGCTTCAAACCTCCAGTCTCTGCGGAACCACCCAAAAATGGAGTGTGACCGCTGCGGCCTCAGTCCCCCAGAACTCGAACCCCCACCTCTGTGAGGGAATCGGCGACCTCCTGTCCTTGGCGTCCGCCAAAGGCATTCACCTGCGGTGAACCTGGGCCTCGGGCGAACACGGTCAGGCCCCATGGTAGGAGCCCGGGGAGGCAATGGCAGCCTCTGCGGCCAGGCCTCGGACTCTCCCCGGGGCTCTCTCGGGTCCCAGGCGCCCTCTCTCGCCCGGGGAGTGCCCAAGCCGTCCCCTGACCCCCGCAGGACGCCTGCATCCCGCCATAAGCGGCCCACCTCGTCCATGGAGCTGGGACACATGGGGCCGGGGTGCGAGCAACTGGCCTACGTGGCTGCAAACCCGCAGACCCCTCCGTCCCGTCCCCACCACTGCGAAGATCTCCCTGTTCTTCCATCCGTAAAGGGGTCCCCCTTTACGGATGGAAGAACAGGGGGGAGGCCCCCAGGAGATGGCTTTTGTCCGAGCCGGGGCTGGGTGGTTTCGGGCCAAGAGGCGGGGCCGCGCAGGCGCAAGCAAGCCCCACCCCAGAGCATCCCTCCGGGCAACGTGCCCCCCCCTTGAGATATCAGGCCAGGTCCACAGGGTCCCTGGGCTGGTGTCAGAGTTAACGGAGGCCCTCCCTGCCACCCAGAGGACCGCGCGATTTCCCGTGGACCACACTTGCCAGCCCGTCTCCCACCCCGCCAGAGGCAGAGTGCCAGGGAAGAGCTAGGGACCTGGGGCCGGGAAGAGGGGCGGGCCACGGTTCCGGGCCATGTGGGGCGTTACCGGGCGGGCGGGACCCACGCCCAGGGACAGGGTCTACCTGGGGGTCTCGGGCCTGAGACCTGCCTGGGGGGCTAGGAGTCTCTCTTGGCTCAAACGGCCCCACCCTGCCCCCAGGCGGCAAACGTGCACCTAGACGCTTCTCCTCTCTAAAGTCTGGGCTGGACTTCGCGAGAAGGCACTGTGTCCGCTGGGACCCGGTTCCCACAGAGCTCGAACGCCCCTCCCCGTGAAGGCATCCGCGGCCTGTGGTCCTTGGTGTCCGCAAAAGGCATTCACCTGCGGAGAACCCGGGCCCAGGTGAGCGGGACCAGGCCCCACGGCAGGAGCCTGGGGAGGCCACTGGAGCCCCGGGGGCCAGGGCTGGGCATTTTCCCGGGTGCTCTCTCGGGTCCCAGGCGCCCTCTCTCGCCCGGGGAGTGCCCACGCCGTCCCCTGACCCCCGCAGGACGCCTGCATCCCGCCATAAGCGGCCCACCTCGTCCATGGAGCTGGGACACATGAGGCCGGGGTGCGAGCAACTGGCCTACGTGGCTGCAAACCCGCAGACCCCTCCGTCCCGTCCCCACCACTGCGAAGATCCCCCTGTTCTTCCATCCATAAAGGGGTCCCCCTTTACGGATGGAAGAACAGGGGGGAGGCCCCCAGGAGATGGCTTTTGTCCGAGACGCGGCTGGGAGGTTTGGGGCCAAGAGGCGGGGCCGCGGAGGCGCAAGCAGGCCCCACCCCAAGAGCATCCCTCCGGACAACGTGCCCCCCCCTTGAGATATCAGGCGTGGTCCACAGGGTCCCTGGGCTGGTGTCAGAGTTAACTGAGGCCCTCCCTGCCACCCAGAGGACGGCGCGTTTTCCCGTGGACCACACTTGCCAGGCCGTCTCCCACCCCGCCAGAGGCAGAGTGCCAGGGAAGAGCTAGGGACCTGGGGCAGGGAAGAGGGGCCGGCCACGGTTCCGGGCCAGGTGGGGCGGGCCCGGGCGGGCGGGACCCACGCCCAGGGACCGGGTCTCCCTGGGGGTCTCGGGCCTGAGACCTGCCTGGGGGGCTAAGAGTCTCTCTTGGCTCATACGGCCCCACCCTGCCCCGAGGCGGAAAACTTGGACCGAGACGCTTCTACTCTCTAAAGTCTGGGCTGAACTTTGCGAGAAGGGACTGTGTGCGCTGCGACCTGGGTCCCACAGAGCTCGAACCCCCCCTGCCCGTGAAGGGATCCGCGGCCTGTGGTCCCTGGTGTCCGCAAAAGGCATTCACCTGCGGAGAACCTGGGCCCAGGTGAGCGGGACCAGGTCCCACGGCAGGAGCCTGGGGAGGCCACTGGTGCCCCGGGGGCCAGGACTGGGCATTTTCCCGGGTGCTCTCTCGTGTCCCAGGCGCCCTCTTTCGCCCTGGGTGTGCCCACGCCGTCCCCTGACCCCCGCAGGACGCCTGCATCCCGCCATAAGCGGCCCACCTCGTCCATGGAGCTGGGACACATGGGGCCGGGGTGCGAGCAACTGGCCTACGTGGCTGCAAACCCGCAGACCCCTCCGTCCCGTCCCCACCACTGCGAAGATCCCCCTGTTCTTCCATCCGTAAAGGGGTCCCCCTTTACGGATGGAAGAACAGGGGGGAGGCCCCCAGGAGATGGCTTTTGTCCGAGACGCGGCTGGGAGGTTTCGGGCCAAGAGGCGGGGCCGCGCAGGCGCAAGCAGGCCCCACCCCAAGAGCATCCCTCCGGGCAACGTGCCCCCCCCTTGAGATATCAGGCCAGGTCCACAGGGTCCCTGGGCTGGTGTCAGAGTTAACGGAGGCCCTCCCTGCGACCCAGAGGACCGCGCGTTTTCCCGTGGACCACACTTCCCAGCAGCTCTCCCACCCCCGCAGAGGCAGAGTGCCAGGAAAGAACTAGGGACCTGGTGCCTGGAAGAGGGGCCGGCTACGGTTCCGCGCCAGGTGGAGCGGTTCCGGGCGGGCGGGCGGGACCCTCGACCAAGGACCGGTTCTCCCTTGGGGAGTCTGGCCTGTGCCCCGCCTGGGAGGCCAAAAGCCTTGCTTCGCCTGCAAAGCCCCCACCCTGCCACAAGGCGGCAGACTTGGACCCAGCCGCTTCAAACCTCCAGTCTCTGCGGAACCACCCAAAAATGGAGTGTGACCGCTGCGGCCTCAGTCCCCCAGAACTCGAACCCCCACCTCTGTGAGGGAATCGGCGACCTCCTGTCCTTGGCGTCCGCAAAAGGCATTCACCTGCGGTGAACCTGGGCCTCGGGCGAGCACGGCCAGGCCCCATGGTAGGAGCCCGGGGAGGCAATGGCAGCCTCTGCGGCCAGGCCTCGGACTCTCCCCGGGGCTCTCTCGGGGCACGGGCACCCTCTCTCGCCTAGAGAGTGCCCACGCCGTGCCTTGAGCCCCGCGAGACACCTGCTTCCCGTGATAAGAGGCCCCCTGCCTCCGTGGAGCTTGGAACTCTGGGGCCGGGCTGCGGGTCCCTGGGCTAAGTGGCTGGAAGCGCGCAGACCCCTCCGTCCCGACCGCCCAACTGCGAAGGACAGGGGGGAGGCCCCCAGGAGATGGCTTTGTTCAGAGCCGCGGCTGGCCGGTTTCGGGCCAAGACGCGGGACCCGGCAGGCTCAGGACAGGCAGCCTCAGCACAAGCCTCCCTCGGGGCAACGGGCCCCACCCTGGACATATCAGGCCTGCTTCACAGGGTCCCTGGGGTCGTGTCCGTGGAACTGGAAGCTCTCCCCGCCACCCAGAGGTCCGTTCCTTTTCCCGTGGACCACACTTGCCAGCCCGTCTTACACCCCGCCAGAGGCAGAGTGCCAGGGAAGAGCTAGGGACCCGGGGCCTCGATGAGGGGCGGGCCAGGGTTCCACGCCTGGTGGGCAGGGGCCCGGGCGGGCCGGACCCACGCCCAGGGACCCCGTCTCCAGGGGGGACTCGGGCCTGAGACCTGCCTGGGGGGCTATGAGTCTTTCCTAGCTCAATCGGCCCCACCCTGCCCCCAGGCGGGAAACGTGCACCGAGACGCTTCTACTCTCTAAAGTCTGGGCTGGACTTCGCGAGAAGGGACTGTGTCCACTGGGACCCGGGTCCCACAGAGCTCGAACCCCCCTCCCCGTGAAGGCATCCGCGGCCTGTGGTCCCTGGTGTCCGCAAAAGGCATTCACCTGCGGAGAACCTGGGCCCAGGTGAGCGGGACCAGGCCCCACGGCAGGAGCCTGGGGAGGCCACTGGAGCCCCGGGGGCCAGGGCTGGGCATTTTCCCGGGTGCTCTCTCGGGTCCCAGGCGCCCTCTCTCGCCCGGGGAGTGCCCACGCCGTCCCCTGACCCCCGCAGGACGCCTGCATCTCGCCATAAGCGGCCCACCTCGTCCATGGAGCTGGGACACATGGGGCCGGGGTGCGAGGAACTGGTCTACGTGGCTGCAAACCCGCAGACCCCTCCGTCCCGTCCCCACCACTGCGAAGATCCCCCTTTTCTTCCATCCGTAAAGGGGTCCCCGGGAGGCCCCCAGGAGATGGCTTTTGTCCGAGACGCGGCTGGGTGGTTTCGGGCCAAGAGGCGGGGCCGCGCAGGCGCAAGCAGGCCCCACCCCAAGAGCATCCCTCCGGGCAACGTGCCCCCCCCTTGAGATATCAGGCGTGGTCCACAGGGTCCCTGGGCTGGTGTCAGAGTTAACTGAGGCCCTCCCTGCCACCCAGAGGACGGCGCGTTTTCCCGTGGACCACACTTGCCAGGCCGTCTCCCACCCCGCCAGAGGCAGAGTGCCAGGGAAGAGCTAGGGACCCGGGGCCTCGATGAGGGGCGGACCAGTGTTCCTCGCCTGGTGGGCAAGGGCCCGGGCGGGCGGGACCCACGCCCAGGGACCGGGTCTCCCTGGGGGTCTCGGGCCTGAGACCTGCCTGGGGGGCTAAGAGTCTCTCTTGGCTCAAACGGCCCCACCCTGCCCCGAGGCGGAAAACTTGGACCGAGACGCTTCTACTCTCTAAAGTCTGGGGTGAACTTTGCGAGAAGGGACTGTGTGCGCTGCGACCTGGGTCCCACAGAGCTCGAACACCCCCTGCCCGTGAAGGGATCCGCTGCCTGTGGCCCTGGTGTCCGCAAAAGGTATTCACCTGCGGAGAACCTGGGCCCAGGTGAGCGGGACCAGGCCCCACGGCAGGAGCCTGGGGAGGCCACTGGAGACACGGGGGCCAGGGCTGGGCATTTTCCCGGGTGCTCTCTCGGGTCCCAGGCGCCCTCTCTCGCCCGGGGAGTGCCCACACCGTCCCCTGACCCCCGCAGGACGCCTGCATCCCGCCATAAGCGGCCCACCTCGTCCATGGAGCTGGGACACATGGGGCCGGGGTGCGAGCAACTGGCCTACGTGGCTGCAAACCCGCAGACCCCTCCGTCCCGTCCCCACCACTGCGAAGATCCCCCTGTTCTTCCATCCGTAAAGGGGTCCCCCTTTACGGATGGAAGAACAGGGGGGAGGCCCTCAGGAGATGGCTTTTGCCCGAGCCGCGGCTGGGTGGTTTCGGGCCAAGAGACGGGGCCGCGCAGGCGCAAGCAGCCCCACCCCAAGAGCATCCCTCCGGGCAACGTGCCCCCCCCTTGAGATATCAGGCGTGGTCCACAGGGTCCCTGGGCTGGTGTCAGAGTTAACTGAGGCCCTCCCTGCCACCCAGAGGACCGCGCGTTTTCCCGTGGACCACACTTCCCAGCAGCTCTCCCACCCCCGCAGAGGCAGAGTGCCAGGAAAGAACTAGGGACCTGGTGCCTGGAAGAGGGGCCGGCCACGGTTCCGCGCCAGGTGGAGCGGTTCCGGGCGGGCGGGCGGGACCCTCGACCAAGGACCGGTTCTCCCTTGGGGAGTCTGGCCTGTGCCCCGCCTGGGAGGCCAAGAGCCTTGCTTCGCCTGCAAAGCCCCCACCCTGCCACAAGGCGGCAGACTTGGACCCAGCCGCTTCAACCCTCCAGTCTCTGAGGAACCACCCAAAAATGGAGTGTGACCGCTGCGACCTCAGTCCCCCAGAGCCCGAACCCCCACCTCTGTGAGGGAATCGGCGACCTCCTGTCCTTGGCGTCCGCAAAAGGCATTCACCTGCGGTGAACCTGGGCCTCGGGCGAACACGGCCAGGCCCCATGGTAGGAGCCCGGGGAGGCAATGGCAGCCTCTGCGGCCAGGCCTCGGACTCTCCTCGGGGCTCTCTCGGGGCACGGGCACCCTCTCTCGCCTAGAGAGTGCCCACGCCGTGCCTTGAGCCCCGCGAGACACCTGCTTCCCGTGATAAGAGGCCCCCTGCCTCCGTGGAGCTTGGAACTCTGGGGCCGGGCTGCGGGTCCCTGGGCTAAGTGGCTGGAAGCGCGCAGACCCCTCCGTCCCGACCGCCCAACTGCGAAGGACAGGGGGGAGGCCCCCAGGAGATGGCTTTGTTCAGAGCCACGGCTGGCCGGTTTCGGGCCAAGACGCGGGACCCGGCACGCTCAGGACAGGCAGCCTCAGCACAAGCCTCCCTCGGGGCAACGGGCCCCACCCTGGACATATCAGGCCTGCTTCACAGGGTCCCTGGGGTCGTGTCCGTGGAACTGGAAGCTCTCCCCGCCACCCAGAGGTCCGTTCCTTTTCCCGTGGACCACACTTGCCAGCCCGTCTTACACCCCGCCAGAGGCAGAGTGCCAGGGAAGAGCTAGGGACCCGGGGCCTCGATGAGGGGCGGGCCAGGGTTCCACGCCTGGTGGGCAGGGGCCCGGGCGGGCCGGACCCACGCCCAGGGACCCCGTCTCCAGGGGGGACTCGGGCCTGAGACCTGCCTGGGGGGCTATGAGTCTTTCCTAGCTCAATCGGCCCCACCCTGCCCCCAGGCGGGAAACGTGCACCGAGACGCTTCTACTCTCTAAAGTCTGGGCTGGACTTCGCGAGAAGGGACTGTGTCCACTGGGACCCGGGTCCCACAGAGCTCGAACCCCCCTCCCCGTGAAGGCATCCGCGGCCTGTGGTCCCTGGTGTCCGCAAAAGGCATTCACCTGCGGAGAACCTGGGCCCAGGTGAGCGGGACCAGGCCCCACGGCAGGAGCCTGGGGAGGCCACTGGAGCCCCGGGGGCCAGGGCTGGGCATTTTCCCGGGTGCTCTCTCGGGTCCCAGGCGCCCTCTCTCGCCCGGGGAGTGCCCACGCCGTCCCCTGACCCCCGCAGGACGCCTGCATCTCGCCATAAGCGGCCCACCTCGTCCATGGAGCTGGGACACATGGGGCCGGGGTGCGAGGAACTGGTCTACGTGGCTGCAAACCCGCAGACCCCTCCGTCCCGTCCCCACCACTGCGAAGATCCCCCTTTTCTTCCATCCGTAAAGGGGTCCCCGGGAGGCCCCCAGGAGATGGCTTTTGTCCGAGACGCGGCTGGGTGGTTTCGGGCCAAGAGGCGGGGCCGCGCAGGCGCAAGCAGGCCCCACCCCAAGAGCATCCCTCCGGGCAACGTGCCCCCCCCTTGAGATATCAGGCGTGGTCCACAGGGTCCCTGGGCTGGTGTCAGAGTTAACTGAGGCCCTCCCTGCCACCCAGAGGACGGCGCGTTTTCCCGTGGACCACACTTGCCAGGCCGTCTCCCACCCCGCCAGAGGCAGAGTGCCAGGGAAGAGCTAGGGACCTGGGGCAGGGAAGAGGGGCCGGCCACGGTTCCGGGCCAGGTGGGGCGGGCCCGGGCGGGCGGGACCCACGCCCAGGGACCGGGTCTCCCTGGGGGTCTCGGGCCTGAGACCTGCCTGGGGGGCTAAGAGTCTCTCTTGGCTCATACGGCCCCACCCTGCCCCGAGGCGGAAAACTTGGACCGAGACGCTTCTACTCTCTAAAGTCTGGGCTGAACTTTGCGAGAAGGGACTGTGTGCGCTGCGACCTGGGTCCCACAGAGCTCGAACCCCCCCTGCCCGTGAAGGGATCCGCGGCCTGTGGTCCCTGGTGTCCGCAAAAGGCATTCACCTGCGGTGAACCTGGGCCTCGGGCGAACACGGTCAGGCCCCATGGTAGGAGCCCGGGGAGGCAATGGCAGCCTCTGCGGCCAGGCCTCGGACTCTCCCCGGGGCTCTCTCGGGTCCCAGGCGCCCTCTCTCGCCCGGGGAGTGCCCAAGCCGTCCCCTGACCCCCGCAGGACGCCTGCATCCCGCCATAAGCGGCCCACCTCGTCCATGGAGCTGGGACACATGGGGCCGGGGTGCGAGCAACTGGCCTACGTGGCTGCAAACCCGCAGACCCCTCCGTCCCGTCCCCACCACTGCGAAGATCTCCCTGTTCTTCCATCCGTAAAGGGGTCCCCCTTTACGGATGGAAGAACAGGGGGGAGGCCCCCAGGAGATGGCTTTTGTCCGAGCCGGGGCTGGGTGGTTTCGGGCCAAGAGGCGGGGCCGCGCAGGCGCAAGCAAGCCCCACCCCAGAGCATCCCTCCGGGCAACGTGCCCCCCCCTTGAGATATCAGGCCAGGTCCACAGGGTCCCTGGGCTGGTGTCAGAGTTAACGGAGGCCCTCCCTGCCACCCAGAGGACCGCGCGATTTCCCGTGGACCACACTTGCCAGCCCGTCTCCCACCCCGCCAGAGGCAGAGTGCCAGGGAAGAGCTAGGGACCTGGGGCCGGGAAGAGGGGCGGGCCACGGTTCCGGGCCATGTGGGGCGTTACCGGGCGGGCGGGACCCACGCCCAGGGACAGGGTCTACCTGGGGGTCTCGGGCCTGAGACCTGCCTGGGGGGCTAGGAGTCTCTCTTGGCTCAAACGGCCCCACCCTGCCCCCAGGCGGCAAACGTGCACCTAGACGCTTCTCCTCTCTAAAGTCTGGGCTGGACTTCGCGAGAAGGCACTGTGTCCGCTGGGACCCGGTTCCCACAGAGCTCGAACGCCCCTCCCCGTGAAGGCATCCGCGGCCTGTGGTCCTTGGTGTCCGCAAAAGGCATTCACCTGCGGAGAACCCGGGCCCAGGTGAGCGGGACCAGGCCCCACGGCAGGAGCCTGGGGAGGCCACTGGAGCCCCGGGGGCCAGGGCTGGGCATTTTCCCGGGTGCTCTCTCGGGTCCCAGGCGCCCTCTCTCGCCCGGGGAGTGCCCACGCCGTCCCCTGACCCCCGCAGGACGCCTGCATCCCGCCATAAGCGGCCCACCTCGTCCATGGAGCTGGGACACATGAGGCCGGGGTGCGAGCAACTGGCCTACGTGGCTGCAAACCCGCAGACCCCTCCGTCCCGTCCCCACCACTGCGAAGATCCCCCTGTTCTTCCATCCATAAAGGGGTCCCCCTTTACGGATGGAAGAACAGGGGGGAGGCCCCCAGGAGATGGCTTTTGTCCGAGACGCGGCTGGGAGGTTTGGGGCCAAGAGGCGGGGCCGCGGAGGCGCAAGCAGGCCCCACCCCAAGAGCATCCCTCCGGACAACGTGCCCCCCCCTTGAGATATCAGGCGTGGTCCACAGGGTCCCTGGGCTGGTGTCAGAGTTAACTGAGGCCCTCCCTGCCACCCAGAGGACGGCGCGTTTTCCCGTGGACCACACTTGCCAGGCCGTCTCCCACCCCGCCAGAGGCAGAGTGCCAGGGAAGAGCTAGGGACCTGGGGCAGGGAAGAGGGGCCGGCCACGGTTCCGGGCCAGGTGGGGCGGGCCCGGGCGGGCGGGACCCACGCCCAGGGACCGGGTCTCCCTGGGGGTCTCGGGCCTGAGACCTGCCTGGGGGGCTAAGAGTCTCTCTTGGCTCATACGGCCCCACCCTGCCCCGAGGCGGAAAACTTGGACCGAGACGCTTCTACTCTCTAAAGTCTGGGCTGAACTTTGCGAGAAGGGACTGTGTGCGCTGCGACCTGGGTCCCACAGAGCTCGAACCCCCCCTGCCCGTGAAGGGATCCGCGGCCTGTGGTCCCTGGTGTCCGCAAAAGGCATTCACCTGCGGAGAACCTGGGCCCAGGTGAGCGGGACCAGGTCCCACGGCAGGAGCCTGGGGAGGCCACTGGTGCCCCGGGGGCCAGGACTGGGCATTTTCCCGGGTGCTCTCTCGTGTCCCAGGCGCCCTCTTTCGCCCTGGGTGTGCCCACGCCGTCCCCTGACCCCCGCAGGACGCCTGCATCCCGCCATAAGCGGCCCACCTCGTCCATGGAGCTGGGACACATGGGGCCGGGGTGCGAGCAACTGGCCTACGTGGCTGCAAACCCGCAGACCCCTCCGTCCCGTCCCCACCACTGCGAAGATCCCCCTGTTCTTCCATCCGTAAAGGGGTCCCCCTTTACGGATGGAAGAACAGGGGGGAGGCCCCCAGGAGATGGCTTTTGTCCGAGACGCGGCTGGGAGGTTTCGGGCCAAGAGGCGGGGCCGCGCAGGCGCAAGCAGGCCCCACCCCAAGAGCATCCCTCCGGGCAACGTGCCCCCCCCTTGAGATATCAGGCCAGGTCCACAGGGTCCCTGGGCTGGTGTCAGAGTTAACGGAGGCCCTCCCTGCGACCCAGAGGACCGCGCGTTTTCCCGTGGACCACACTTCCCAGCAGCTCTCCCACCCCCGCAGAGGCAGAGTGCCAGGAAAGAACTAGGGACCTGGTGCCTGGAAGAGGGGCCGGCTACGGTTCCGCGCCAGGTGGAGCGGTTCCGGGCGGGCGGGCGGGACCCTCGACCAAGGACCGGTTCTCCCTTGGGGAGTCTGGCCTGTGCCCCGCCTGGGAGGCCAAAAGCCTTGCTTCGCCTGCAAAGCCCCCACCCTGCCACAAGGCGGCAGACTTGGACCCAGCCGCTTCAAACCTCCAGTCTCTGCGGAACCACCCAAAAATGGAGTGTGACCGCTGCGGCCTCAGTCCCCCAGAACTCGAACCCCCACCTCTGTGAGGGAATCGGCGACCTCCTGTCCTTGGCGTCCGCAAAAGGCATTCACCTGCGGTGAACCTGGGCCTCGGGCGAGCACGGCCAGGCCCCATGGTAGGAGCCCGGGGAGGCAATGGCAGCCTCTGCGGCCAGGCCTCGGACTCTCCCCGGGGCTCTCTCGGGGCACGGGCACCCTCTCTCGCCTAGAGAGTGCCCACGCCGTGCCTTGAGCCCCGCGAGACACCTGCTTCCCGTGATAAGAGGCCCCCTGCCTCCGTGGAGCTTGGAACTCTGGGGCCGGGCTGCGGGTCCCTGGGCTAAGTGGCTGGAAGCGGGCAGACCCCTCCGTCCCGACCGCCCAACTGCGAAGGACAGGGGGGAGGCCCCCAGGAGATGGCTTTGTTCAGAGCCGCGGCTGGCCGGTTTCGGGCCAAGACGCGGGACCCGGCAGGCTCAGGACAGGCAGCCCCAGCACAAGCCTCCCTCGGGGCAACGGGCCCCACCCTGGACATATCAGGCCTGCTTCACAGGGTCCCTGGGGTCGTGTCCGTGGAACTGGAAGCTCTCCCCGCCACCCAGAGGTCCGTTCCTTTTCCCGTGGACCACACTTGCCAGCCCTTCTTACACCCCGCCAGAGGCAGAGTGCCAGGGAAGAGCTAGGGACCCGGGGCCTCGATGAGGGGCGGGCCAGGGTTCCACGCCTGGTGGGCAGGGGCCCGGGCGGGGCGGACCCACGCCCAGGGACCCCGTCTCCAGGGGGGACTCGGGCCTGAGACCTGCCTGGGGGGCTATGAGTCTTTCCTGGCTCAATCGGCCCCACCCTGCCCCGAGGCGGCAAACGTGCACCGAGACGCTTCTACTCTCTAAAGTCTGGGCTGGACTTCGCAAAAAGGGACTGTGTCCACTGGGACCTGGGTCCCACAGAGCTCGAACCCCCCTCCCCGTGAAGGCATCCGCGGCCTGTGGTCCCTGGTGTCCGCAAAAGGCATTCACCTGCGGAGAACCTGGGCCCAGGTGAGCGGGACCAGGCCCCACGGCAGGAGCCTGGGGAGGCCACTGGAGCCCCGGGGGCCAGGGCTGGGCATTTTCCCGGGTGCTCTCTCGGGTCCCAGGCGCCCTCTCTCGCCCGGGGAGTGCCCACGCCGTCCCCTGACCCCCGCAGGACGCCTGCATCCCGCCATAAGCGGCCCACCTCGTCCATGGAGCTGGGACACATGGGGCCGGGGTGCGAGGAACTGGCCTACGTGGCTGCAAACCCGCAGACCCCTCCGTCCCGTCCCCACCACTGCGAAGATCCCCCTGTTCTTCCATCCGTAAAGGGGTCCCCGGGAGGCCCCCAGGAGATGGCTTTTGTCCGAGACGCGGCTGGGAGGTTTCGGGCCAAGAGGCGGGGCCGCGCAGGCGCAAGCAGGCCCCACCCCAAGAGCATCCCTCCGGGCAACGTGCCCCCCCCTTGAGATATCAGGCCAGGTCCACAGGGTCCCTGGGCTGGTGTCAGAGTTAACGGAGGCCCTCCCTGCCACCCAGAGGACCGCGCGTTTTCCCGTGGACCACACTTGCCAGGCTGTCTCCCACCCCGCCAGAGGCAGAGTGCCAGGGAAGAGCTAGGGACCTGGGGCCGGGAAGAGGGGACGGCCGCGGTTCCGCGCCAGGTGGAGCGGTTCCGGGCGGGCGGGCGGGACCCTCGACCAAGGACCGGTTCTCCCTTGGGGAGTCTGGCCTGTGCCCCGCCTGGGAGGCTAAGAGCCTTGCTTCGCCTGCAAAGCCCCCACCCTGCCACAAGGCGGCAGACTTGGACCCAGCCGCTTCAACCCTCCAGTCTCTGCGGAACCACCCAAAAATGGAGTGTGACCGCTGCGACCTCAGTCCCACAGAGCTCGAACCCCCACCTCTGTGAGGGAACCGGCGACCTCCGTCCTTGGCGTCCGCAAAAGGCATTCACCTGCGGTGAACCTGGGCCTCGGGCGAACACGGTCAGGCCCCATGGTAGGAGCCCGGGGAGGCAATGGCAGCCTCTGCGGCCAGGCCTCGGACTCTCCCCGGGGCTCTCTCGGGTCCCAGGCGCCCTCTCTCGCCCGGGGAGTGCCCCCGCCATCCCCTGACCCCCGCAGGACGCCTGCATCCCGCCATAAGCGGCCCACCTCGTCCATGGAGCTGGGACACATGGGGCCGGGGTGCGAGCAACTGGCCTACGTGGCTGCAAACCCGCAGACCCCTCCGTCCCGTCCCCACCACTGCGAAGATCCCCCTGTTCTTCCATCCGTAAAGGGGTCCCCCTTTACGGATGGAAGAACAGGGGGGAGGCCCCCAGGAGATGGCTTTTGTCCGAGCCGCGGCTGGGTGGTTTCAGGCCAAGAGGCGGGGCCGCGCAGGCGCAAGCAGGCCCCACCCCAAGAGCATCCCTCCGGGCAACGTGCCCCCCACTTGAGATATCAGGCCAGGTCCACAGGGTCCCTGGGCTGGTGTCAGAGTTAACGGAGGCCCTCCCTGCCACCCAGAGGACCGCGCGTTTTCCCGTGGACCACACTTGCCAGGCCGTCTCCCACCCCGCCAGAGGCCGAGTGCCAGGGACGAGCTAGGGACCTGGGGCCGGGAAGCAGGGCCGGCCACGGTTCCGGGCCAGGTGGGGCGGGCCCGGGCGGGCGGGACCCACGCCCAGGGACCGGGTCTCCCTGGGGGTCTCGGGCCTGAGACCTGCCTGGGGGGCTAAGAGTCTCTCTTGGCTCAAACGGACCCACCCTGCCCCGAGGCGGAAAACTTGGAACGAGACGCTTCTACTCTCTAAAGTCTGGGCTGAACTTTGCGAGAAGGGACTGTGTGCGCTGCGACCTGGGTCCCAAGAGCTCGAAACCCCCCTGCCCGTGAAGGGATCCGCAGCCTGTTGTCCCTGGTGTCCGCAAAAGGCATTCACCTGCGGAGAAACTGGGCCCAGGTGAGCGGGACCAGGCCCCACGGCAGGAGCCTGGGGAGGCCACTGGAGCCCCGGGGGCCAGGGCTGGGCATTTTCCCGGGTTCTCTCTTGGGTCCCAGGCGCCCTCTCTCGCCCGGGGAGTGCCCACGCCGTCCCCTGACCCCCGCAGGACGCCTGCATCCCGCCATAAGCGGCCCACCTCGTCCATGGAGCTGGGACACATGGGGCCGGGGTGCGAGCAACTGGCCTACGTGGCTGCAAACCCGCAGACCCCTCCGTCCCGTCCCCACCACTGCGAAGATCCCCCTGTTCTTCCATCCGTAAAGGGGTCCCCCTTTACGGATGGAAGAACAGGGGGGAGGCCCCCAGGAGATGGCTTTTGTCCGAGACGCGGCTGGGAGGTTTCGGGCCAAGAGGCGGGGCCGCGCAGGCGCAAGCAGGCCCCACCCCAAGAGCATCCCTCCGGGCAACGTGCCCCCCCCTTGAGATATCAGGCCAGGTCCACAGGGTCCCTGGGCTGGTGTCAGAGTTAACGGAGGCCCTCCCTGCCACCCAGAGGACCGCGCGTTTTCCCGTGGACCACACTTGCCAGGCTCTCTCCCACCCCGCCAGAGGCAGAGTGCCAGGGAAGAGCTAGGGACCTGGGGCCGGGAAGAGGGGCCGGCCGCGGTTCCGCGCCAGGTGGAGCGGTTCCGAGCGGGCGGGCGGGACCCTCGACCAAGGACCGGTTCTCCCTTGGGGAGTCTGGCCTGTGCCCCGCCTGGGAGGCTAAGAGCCTTGCTTCGCCTGCAAAGCCCCCACCCTGCCACAAGGCGGCAGACTTAGACCCAGCCGCTTCAACCCTCCAGACTCTGCGGAACCACCCAAAAATGGAGTGTGACCTCTGCGACCTCAGTCCCACAGAGCTCGAACCCCCACCTCTGTGAGGGAATCGGCGACCTCCGTCCTTAGCGTCCGCAAAAGGCATTAATCTGCGGTGAACCTGGGCCTCGGGCGAACACGGCCAGGCCCCATGGTAGGAGCCCGGGGAGGCAATGGCAGCCTCTGCGGCCAGGCCTCGGACTCTCCCCGGGGCTCTCTCGGGTCCCAGGCGCCCTCTCTCGCCCGGGGAGTGCCCCCGCCGTCCCCTGACCCCCGCAGGACGCCTGCATCCCGCCATAAGCGGCCCACCTCGTCCATGGACCTGGGACACATGGGGACGGGTGCGAGCAACTAGCCTACGTGGCTGCAAACCCGCAGACCCCTCCGTCCCGTCCCCACCACTGCGAAGATCCCCCTGTTCTTCCATCCGTAAAGGGGTCCCCCTTTACGGATGGAAGAACAGGGGGGAGGCCCCCAGGAGATGGCTTTTGTCCGAGCCGCGGCTGGGTGGTTTCGGGCCAAGAGGCGGGGCCGCGCAGGCGCAAGCAGGCCCCACCCCAAGAGCATCCCTCCGGGCAACGTGCCCCCCCCTTGAGATATCAGGCCAGGTCCACAGGGTCCCTGGGCTGGTGTCAGAGTTAACGGAGGCCTTCCCTGCCACCCAGAGGACCGCGCGTTTTCCCGTGGACCACACTTCCCAGCAGCTCTCCCACCCCCGCAGAGGCAGAGTGCCAGGAAAGAACTAGGGACCTGGTGCCTGGAAGAGGGGCCGGCCACGGTTCCGCCCCAGGTGGAGCGGTTCCGGGCGGGCGGGCGGGACCCTCGACCAAGGACCGGTTCTCCCTTGGGGAGTCTGGCCTGTGCCCCGCCTGGGAGGCCAAGAGCCTTGCTTCGCCTGCAAAGCCCCCACCCTGCCACAAGGCGGCAGACTTGGACCCAGCCGCTTCAACCCTCCAGTCTCTGCGGAACCACCCAAAAATGGAGTGTGACCGCTGCGACCTCAGTCCCCCAGAGCTCGAACCCCCACCTCTGTGAGGGAATCGGCGACCTCCTGTCCTTGGCGTCCGCAAAAGGCATTCACCTGCGGTGAACCTGGGCCTCGGGCGAGCACGGCCAGGCCCCATGGTAGGAGCCCGGGGAGGCAATGGCAGCCTCTGCGGCCAGGCCTCGGACTCTCCCCGGGGCTCTCTCGGGGCACGGGCACCCTCTCGCGCCTAGAGAGTGCCCACGCCGTGCCTTGAGCCACGCGAGACACCTGCTTCCCGTGATAAGAGGCCCCCTGCCTCCGTAGAGCTTGGAACTCTGGGGCGGGCTGCGGGTCCCTGGGCTAAGTGGCTGGAAGCGGGCAGACCCCTCCGTCCCGACCGCCCAACTGCGAAGGACAGGGGGGAGGCCCCCAGGAGATGGCTTTGGTTAGAGCCGCTCCTGGCCGGTTTCGGGCCGAGACGCGGGACCCGGCAGGCTCAGGACAGGCAGCCCCAGCACAAGCCTCCCTCGGGGCAACGGGCCCCACCCTGGACATATCAGGCCTGCTTCACAGGGTCCCTGGGGTCGTGTCGGTGGAACTGGAAGCTCTCCCCGCCACC
The DNA here is from genome assembly GCF_022682495.2 of Desmodus rotundus. NCBI lineage: Eukaryota > Metazoa > Chordata > Mammalia > Chiroptera > Phyllostomidae > Desmodus > Desmodus rotundus. The sequence continues at coordinate 20,415 of NW_026527195.1, forward strand.
CAGAGGTCCGTTCCTTTTCCCGTGGACCACACTTGCCAGCCCGTCTCCCACCCCGCCAGAGGCAGAGTGCCAGGGAAGAGCTAGGGACCCGGGGCCTCGATGAGGGGCGGACCAGTGTTCCTCGCCTGGTGGGCAAGGGCCCGGGCGGGCGGGACCCACGCCCAGGGACCGGGTCTCCCTGGGGGTCTCGGGCCTGAGACCTGGCTGGGGGGCTAAGAGTCTCTCTTGGCTCAAACGGCCCCACCCTGCCCCGAGGCGGAAAACTTGGACCGAGACGCTTCTACTCTCTAAAGTCTGGGGTGAACTTTGCGAGAAGGGACTGTGTGCGCTGCGACCTGGGTCCCACAGAGCTCGAACCCCCCCTGCCCGTGAAGGGATCCGCGGCCTGTGGTCCCTGGTGTCCGCAAAAGGCATTCACCTGCGGAGAACCTGGGCCCAGGTGAGCGGGACCAGGTCCCACGGCAGGAGCCTGGGGAGGCCACTGGTGCCCCGGGGGCCAGGACTGGGCATTTTCCCGGGTGCTCTCTCGTGTCCCAGGCGCCCTATTTCGCCCTGGGTGTGCCCACGCCGTCCCCTGACCCCCGCAGGACGCCTGCATCCCGCCATAAGCGGCCCACCTCGTCCATGGAGCTGGGACACATGGGGCCGGGGTTCGAGCAACTGGCCTACGTGGCTGCAAACCCGCAGACCCCGCCGTCCCGTCCCCACCACTGCGAAGATCCCCCTTTTCTTCCATCCGTAAAGGGGTCCCCCTTTACGGATGGAAGAACAGGGGGGAGGCCCCCAGGAGATGGCTTTTGTCCGAGACGCGGCTGGGAGGTTTCGGGCCAAGAGGCGGGGCCGCGCAGGCGCAAGCAGGCCCCACCCCAAGAGCATCCCTCCGGGCAACGTGCCCCCCCCTTGAGATATCAGGCCAGGTCCACAGGGTCCCTGGGCTGGTGTCAGAGTTAACGGAGGCCCTCCCTGCGACCCAGAGGACCGCGCGTTTTCCCGTGGACCACACTTCCCAGCAGCTCTCCCACCCCCGCAGAGGCAGAGTGCCAGGAAAGAACTAGGGACCTGGTGCCTGGAAGAGGGGCCAGCCACGGTTCCGCGCCAGGTGGAGCGGTTCCGGGCGGGCGGGCGGGACCCTCGACCAAGGACCGGTTCTCCCTTGGGGAGTCTGGCCTGTGCCCCGCCTGGGAGGCCAAGAGCCTTGCTTCGCCTCCAAAGCCCCCACCCTGCCACAAGGCGGCAGACTTGGACCCAGCCACTTCAACCCTCCAGTCTCTGCGGAACCACCCAAAAATGGAGTGTGACCGCTGCGGCCTCAGTCCTCCAGAGCTCGAACCCCCACCTCTGTGAGGGAATCGGCGACCTCCTGTCCTTGGCGTCCGCAAAAGGCATTCACCTGCGGTGAACCTGGGCCTCGGGCGAACACGGTCAGGACCCATGGTATGAGCCCGGGGAGGCAATGGCAGCCTCTGCGGCCAGGCCTCGGACTCTCCCCGGGGCTCTCTCGGGTCCCAGGCGCCCTCTCTCGCCCGGGGAGTGCCCACACCGTCCCCTGACCCCCGCAGGACGCCTGCATCCCGCCATAAGCGGCCCACCTCGTCCATGGAGCTGGGACACATGGGGCCGGGCTGCGAGCAACTGGCCTATGTGGCTGCAAACCCGCAGAACCCTCCGTCCCGTCCCCACCACTGCGAAGATCCCCCTGTTCTTCCATCCGTAAAGGGGTCCCCCTTTACGGATGGAAGAACAGGGGGGAGGCCCCCAGGAGATGGCTTTTGTCCGAGACGCGGCTGGGAGGTTTCGGGCCAAGAGGCGGGGCCGCGCAGGCGCAAGCAGGCCCCACCCCAAGAGCATCCCTCCGGGCAACGTGCCCCCCCCTTGAGATATCAGGCCAGGTCCACAGGGTCCCTGGGCTGGTGTCAGTGTTAACGGAGGCCCTCCCTGCCACCCAGAGGACCGCGCGTTTTCCCGTGGACCACACTTCCCAGCAGCTCTCCCACCCCCGCAGAGGCAGAGTGCCAGGAAAGAACTAGGGACCTGGTGCCTGGAAGAGGGGCCGGCCACGGTTCCGCGCCAGGTGGAGCGGTTCCGGGCGGGCGGGCGGGACCCTCGACCAAGGACCGGTTCTCCCTTGGGGAGTCTGGCCTGTGCCCCGCCTGGGAGGCCAAGAGCCTTGCTTCGCCTGCAAAGCCCCCACCCTGCCACAAGGCGGCAGACTTGGACCCAGCCGCTTCAACCCTCCAGTCTCTGAGGAACCACCCAAAAATGGAGTGTGACCGCTGCGACCTCAGTCCCCCAGAGCCCGAACCCCCACCTCTGTGAGGGAATCGGCGACCTCCTGTCCTTGGCGTCCGCAAAAGGCATTCACCTGCGGTGAACCTGGGCCTCGGGCGAACACGGCCAGGCCCCATGGTAGGAGCCCGGGGAGGCAATGGCAGCCTCTGCGGCCAGGCCTCGGACTCTCCTCGGGGCTCTCTCGGGGCACGGGCACCCTCTCTCGCCTAGAGAGTGCCCACGCCGTGCCTTGAGCCCCGCGAGACACCTGCTTCCCGTGATAAGAGGCCCCCTGCCTCCGTGGAGCTTGGAACTCTGGGGCCGGGCTGCGGGTCCCTGGGCTAAGTGGCTGGAAGCGCGCAGACCCCTCCGTCCCGACCGCCCAACTGCGAAGGACAGGGGGGAGGCCCCCAGGAGATGGCTTTGTTCAGAGCCACGGCTGGCCGGTTTCGGGCCAAGACACGGGACCCGGCACGCTCAGGACGGGCAGCCTCAGCACAAGCCTCCCTCGGGGCAACGGGCCCCACCCTGGACATATCAGGCCTGCTTCACAGGGTCCCTGGGGTCGTGTCCGTGGAACTGGAAGCTCTCCCCGCCACCCAGAGGTCCGTTCCTTTTCCCGTGGACCACACTTGCCAGCCCGTCTTACACCCCGCCAGAGGCAGAGTGCCAGGGAAGAGCTAGGGACCCGGGGCCTCGATGAGGGGCGGGCCAGGGTTCCACGCCTGGTGGGCAGGGGCCCGGGCGGGCCGGACCCACGCCCAGGGACCCCGTCTCCAGGGGGGACTCGGGCCTGAGACCTGCCTGGGGGGCTATGAGTCTTTCCTAGCTCAATCGGCCCCACCCTGCCCCCAGGCGGGAAACGTGCACCGAGACGCTTCTACTCTCTAAAGTCTGGGCTGGACTTCGCGAGAAGGGACTGTGTCCACTGGGACCCGGGTCCCACAGAGCTCGAACCCCCCTCCCCGTGAAGGCATCCGCGGCCTGTGGTCCCTGGTGTCCGCAAAAGGCATTCACCTGCGGAGAACCTGGGCCCAGGTGAGCGGGACCAGGCCCCACGGCAGGAGCCTGGGGAGGCCACTGGAGCCCCGGGGGCCAGGGCTGGGCATTTTCCCGGGTGCTCTCTCGGGTCCCAGGCGCCCTCTCTCGCCCGGGGAGTGCCCACGCCGTCCCCTGACCCCCGCAGGACGCCTGCATCCCGCCATAAGCGGCCCACCTCGTCCATGGAGCTGGGACACATGGGGCCGGGGTGCGAGGAACTGGCCTACGTGGCTGCAAACCCGCAGACCCCTCCGTCCCGTCCCCACCACTGCGAAGATCCCCCTGTTCTTCCATCCGTAAAGGGGTCCCCGGGAGGCCCCCAGGAGATGGCTTTTGTCCGAGACGCGGCTGGGAGGTTTCGGGCCAAGAGGCGGGGCCGCGCAGGCGCAAGCAGGCCCCACCCCAAGAGCATCCCTCCGGGCAACGTGCCCCCCCCTTGAGATATCAGGCCAGGTCCACAGGGTCCCTGGGCTGGTGTCAGAGTTAACGGAGGCCCTCCCTGCCACCCAGAGGACCGCGCGTTTTCCCGTGGACCACACTTGCCAGGCTGTCTCCCACCCCGCCAGAGGCAGAGTGCCAGGGAAGAGCTAGGGACCTGGGGCCGGGAAGAGGGGACGGCCACGGTTCCGCGCCAGGTGGAGCGGTTCCGGGCGGGCGGGCGGGACCCTCGACCAAGGACCGGTTCTCCCTTGGGGAGTCTGGCCTGTGCCCCGCCTGGGAGGCTAAGAGCCTTGCTTCGCCTGCGAAGCCCCCACCCTGCCACAAGGCGGCAGACTTGGACCCAGCCGCTTCAACCCTCCAGTCTCTGCGGAACCACCCAAAAATGGAGTGTGACCGCTGCGACCTCAGTCCCACAGAGCTCGAACCCCCACCTCTGTGAGGGAACCGGCGACCTCCGTCCTTGGCGTCCGCAAAAGGCATTCACCTGCGGTGAACCTGGGCCTCGGGCGAACACGGTCAGGCCCCATGGTAGGAGCCCGGGGAGGCAATGGCAGCCTCTGCGGCCAGGCCTCGGACTCTCCCCGGGGCTCTCTCGGGTCCCAGGCGCCCTCTCTCGCCCGGGGAGTGCCCCCGCCGTCCCCTGACCCCCGCAGGACGCCTGCATCCCGCCATAAGCGGCCCACCTCGTCCATGGAGCTGGGACACATGGGGCCGGGGTGCGAGCAACTGGCCTACGTGGCTGCAAACCCGCAGACCCCTCCGTCCCGTCCCCACCACTGCGAAGATCCCCCTGTTCTTCCATCCGTAAAGGGGTCCCCCTTTACGGATGGAAGAACAGGGGGGAGGCCCCCAGGAGATGGCTTTTGTCCGAGCCGCGGCTGGGTGGTTTCAGGCCAAGAGGCGGGGCCGCGCAGGCGCAAGCAGGCCCCACCCCAAGAGCATCCCTCCGGGCAACGTGCCCCCCCCTTGAGATATCAGGCCAGGTCCACAGGGTCCCTGGGCTGGTGTCAGAGTTAACGGAGGCCCTCCCTGCCACCCAGAGGACCGCGCGTTTTCCCGTGGACCACACTTGCCAGGCCGTCTCCCACCCCGCCAGAGGCCGAGTGCCAGGGACGAACTAGGGACCTGGGGCCGGGAAGCAGGGCCGGCCACGGTTCCGGGCCAGGTGCGGCGGGCCCGGGCGGGCGGGACCCACGCCCAGGGACCGGGTCTCCCTGGGGGTCTCGGGCCTGAGACCTGCCTGGGGGGCGAAGAGTCTCTCTTGGCTCAAACGGACCCACCCTGCCCCGAGGCGGAAAACTTGGAACGAGACGCTTCTACTCTCTAAAGTCTGGGCTGAACTTTGCGAGAAGGGACTGTGTGCGCTGCGACCTGGGTCCCACAGAGCTCGAAACCCCCCTGCCCGTGAAGGGATCCGCAGCCTGTGGTCCCTGGTGTCCGCAAAAGGCATTCACCTGCGGAGAAACTGGGCCCAGGTGAGCGGGACCAGGCCCCACGGCAGGAGCCTGGGGAGGCCACTGGAGCCCCGGGGGCCAGGGCTGGGCATTTTCCCGGGTTCTCTCTTGGGTCCCAGGCGCCCTCTCTCGCCCGGGGAGTGCCCACGCCGTCCCCTGACCCCCGCAGGACGCCTGCATCCCGCCATAAGCGGCCCACCTCGTACATGGAGCTGGGACACATGGGGCCGGGGTGCGAGCAACTGGCCTACGTGGCTGCAAACCCGCAGACCCCTCCGTCCCGTCCCCACCACTGCGAAGATCCCCCTGTTCTTCCATCCGTAAAGGGGTCCCCCTTTACGGATGGAAGAACAGGGGGGAGGCCCCCAGGAGATTGCTTTTGTCCGAGACGCGGCTGGGAGGTTTCGGGCCAAGAGGCGGGGCCGCGCAGGCGCAAGCAGGCCCCACCCCAAGAGCATCCCTCCGGGCAACGTGCCCCCCCCTTGAGATATCAGGCCAGGTCCACAGGGTCCCTGGGCTGGTGTCAGTGTTAACGGAGGCCCTCCCTGCCACCCACAGGACCGCGCGTTTTCCCGTGGACCACACTTCCCAGCAGCTCTCCCACCCCCGCAGAGGCAGAGTGCCAGGAAAGAACTAGGGACCTGGTGCCTGGAAGAGGGGCCGGCCACGGTTCCGCGCCAGGTGGAGCGGTTCCGGGCGGGCGGGCGGGACCCTCGACCAAGGACCGGTTCTCCCTTGGGGAGTCTGGCCTGTGCCCCGCCTGGGAGGCCAAGAGCCTTGCTTCGCCTGCAAAGCCCCCACCCTGCCACAAGGCGGCAGACTTGGACCCAGCCGCTTCAACCCTCCAGTCTCTGAGGAACCACCCAAAAATGGAGTGTGACCGCTGCGACCTCAGTCCCCCAGAGCCCGAACCCCCACCTCTGTGAGGGAATCGGCGACCTCCTGTCCTTGGCGTCCGCAAAAGGCATTCACCTGCGGTGAACCTGGGCCTCGGGCGAACACGGCCAGGCCCCATGGTAGGAGCCCGGGGAGGCAATGGCAGCCTCTGCGGCCAGGCCTCGGACTCTCCTCGGGGCTCTCTCGGGGCACGGGCACCCTCTCTCGCCTAGAGAGTGCCCACGCCGTGCCTTGAGCCCCGCGAGACACCTGCTTCCCGTGATAAGAGGCCCCCTGCCTCCGTGGAGCTTGGAACTCTGGGGCCGGGCTGCGGGTCCCTGGGCTAAGTGGCTGGAAGCGCGCAGACCCCTCCGTCCCGACCGCCCAACTGCGAAGGACAGGGGGGAGGCCCCCAGGAGATGGCTTTGTTCAGAGCCACGGCTGGCCGGTTTCGGGCCAAGACGCGGGACCCGGCACGCTCAGGACAGGCAGCCTCAGCACAAGCCTCCCTCGGGGCAACGGGCCCCACCCTGGACATATCAGGCCTGCTTCACAGGGTCCCTGGGGTCGTGTCCGTGGAACTGGAAGCTCTCCCCGCCACCCAGAGGTCCGTTCCTTTTCCCGTGGACCACACTTGCCAGCCCGTCTTACACCCCGCCAGAGGCAGAGTGCCAGGGAAGAGCTAGGGACCCGGGGCCTCGATGAGGGGCGGGCCAGGGTTCCACGCCTGGTGGGCAGGGGCCCGGGCGGGCCGGACCCACGCCCAGGGACCCCGTCTCCAGGGGGGACTCGGGCCTGAGACCTGCCTGGGGGGCTATGAGTCTTTCCTAGCTCAATCGGCCCCACCCTGCCCCCAGGCGGGAAACGTGCACCGAGACGCTTCTACTCTCTAAAGTCTGGGCTGGACTTCGCGAGAAGGGACTGTGTCCACTGGGACCCGGGTCCCACAGAGCTCGAACCCCCCTCCCCGTGAAGGCATCCGCGGCCTGTGGTCCCTGGTGTCCGCAAAAGGCATTCACCTGCGGATAACCTGGGCCCAGGTGAGCGGGACCAGGCCCCACGGCAGGAGCCTGGGGAGGCCACTGGAGCCCCGGGGGCCAGGGCTGGGCATTTTCCCGGGTGCTCTCTCGGGTCCCAGGCGCCCTCTCTCGCCCGGGGAGTGCCCACGCCGTCCCCTGACCCCCGCAGGACGCCTGCATCTCGCCATAAGCGGCCCACCTCGTCCATGGAGCTGGGACACATGGGGCCGGGGTGCGAGGAACTGGTCTACGTGGCTGCAAACCCGCAGACCCCTCCGTCCCGTCCCCACCACTGCGAAGATCCCCCTTTTCTTCCATCCGTAAAGGGGTCCCCGGGAGGCCCCCAGGAGATGGCTTTTGTCCGAGACGCGGCTGGGTGGTTTCGGGCCAAGAGGCGGGGCCGCGCAGGCGCAAGCAGGCCCCACCCCAAGAGCATCCCTCCGGGCAACGTGCCCCCCCCTTGAGATATCAGGCGTGGTCCACAGGGTCCCTGGGCTGGTGTCAGAGTTAACTGAGGCCCTCCCTGCCACCCAGAGGACGGCGCGTTTTCCCGTGGACCACACTTGCCAGGCCGTCTCCCACCCCGCCAGAGGCAGAGTGCCAGGGAAGAGCTAGGGACCCGGGGCCTCGATGAGGGGCGGACCAGTGTTCCTCGCCTGGTGGGCAAGGGCCCGGGCGGGCGGGACCCACGCCCAGGGACCGGGTCTCCCTGGGGGTCTCGGGCCTGAGACCTGCCTGGGGGGCTAAGAGTCTCTCTTGGCTCAAACGGCCCCACCCTGCCCCGAGGCGGAAAACTTGGACCGAGACGCTTCTACTCTCTAAAGTCTGGGGTGAACTTTGCGAGAAGGGACTGTGTGCGCTGCGACCTGGGTCCCACAGAGCTCGAACACCCCCTGCCCGTGAAGGGATCCGCTGCCTGTGGCCCTGGTGTCCGCAAAAGGTATTCACCTGCGGAGAACCTGGGCCCAGGTGAGCGGGACCAGGCCCCACGGCAGGAGCCTGGGGAGGCCACTGGAGACACGGGGGCCAGGGCTGGGCATTTTCCCGGGTGCTCTCTCGGGTCCCAGGCGCCCTCTCTCGCCCGGGGAGTGCCCACACCGTCCCCTGACCCCCGCAGGACGCCTGCATCCCGCCATAAGCGGCCCACCTCGTCCATGGAGCTGGGACACATGGGGCCGGGGTGCGAGCAACTGGCCTACGTGGCTGCAAACCCGCAGACCCCTCCGTCCCGTCCCCACCACTGCGAAGATCCCCCTGTTCTTCCATCCGTAAAGGGGTCCCCCTTTACGGATGGAAGAACAGGGGGGAGGCCCTCAGGAGATGGCTTTTGCCCGAGCCGCGGCTGGGTGGTTTCGGGCCAAGAGACGGGGCCGCGCAGGCGCAAGCAGGCCCCACCCCAAGAGCATCCCTCCGGGCAACGTGCCCCCCCCTTGAGATATCAGGCGTGGTCCACAGGGTCCCTGGGCTGGTGTCAGAGTTAACTGAGGCCCTCCCTGCCACCCAGAGGACCGCGCGTTTTCCCGTGGACCACACTTCCCAGCAGCTCTCCCACCCCCGCAGAGGCAGAGTGCCAGGAAAGAACTAGGGACCTGGTGCCTGGAAGAGGGGCCGGCCACGGTTCCGCGCCAGGTGGAGCGGTTCCGGGCGGGCGGGCGGGACCCTCGACCAAGGACCGGTTCTCCCTTGGGGAGTCTGGCCTGTGCCCCGCCTGGGAGGCCAAGAGCCTTGCTTCGCCTGCAAAGCCCCCACCCTGCCACAAGGCGGCAGACTTGGACCCAGCCGCTTCAACCCTCCAGTCTCTGAGGAACCACCCAAAAATGGAGTGTGACCGCTGCGACCTCAGTCCCCCAGAGCCCGAACCCCCACCTCTGTGAGGGAATCGGCGACCTCCTGTCCTTGGCGTCCGCAAAAGGCATTCACCTGCGGTGAACCTGGGCCTCGGGCGAACACGGCCAGGCCCCATGGTAGGAGCCCGGGGAGGCAATGGCAGCCTCTGCGGCCAGGCCTCGGACTCTCCTCGGGGCTCTCTCGGGGCACGGGCACCCTCTCTCGCCTAGAGAGTGCCCACGCCGTGCCTTGAGCCCCGCGAGACACCTGCTTCCCGTGATAAGAGGCCCCCTGCCTCCGTGGAGCTTGGAACTCTGGGGCCGGGCTGCGGGTCCCTGGGCTAAGTGGCTGGAAGCGCGCAGACCCCTCCGTCCCGACCGCCCAACTGCGAAGGACAGGGGGGAGGCCCCCAGGAGATGGCTTTGTTCAGAGCCACGGCTGGCCGGTTTCGGGCCAAGACGCGGGACCCGGCACGCTCAGGACAGGCAGCCTCAGCACAAGCCTCCCTCGGGGCAACGGGCCCCACCCTGGACATATCAGGCCTGCTTCACAGGGTCCCTGGGGTCGTGTCCGTGGAACTGGAAGCTCTCCCCGCCACCCAGAGGTCCGTTCCTTTTCCCGTGGACCACACTTGCCAGCCCGTCTTACACCCCGCCAGAGGCAGAGTGCCAGGGAAGAGCTAGGGACCCGGGGCCTCGATGAGGGGCGGGCCAGGGTTCCACGCCTGGTGGGCAGGGGCCCGGGCGGGCCGGACCCACGCCCAGGGACCCCGTCTCCAGGGGGGACTCGGGCCTGAGACCTGCCTGGGGGGCTATGAGTCTTTCCTAGCTCAATCGGCCCCACCCTGCCCCCAGGCGGGAAACGTGCACCGAGACGCTTCTACTCTCTAAAGTCTGGGCTGGACTTCGCGAGAAGGGACTGTGTCCACTGGGACCCGGGTCCCACAGAGCTCGAACCCCCCTCCCCGTGAAGGCATCCGCGGCCTGTGGTCCCTGGTGTCCGCAAAAGGCATTCACCTGCGGAGAACCTGGGCCCAGGTGAGCGGGACCAGGCCCCACGGCAGGAGCCTGGGGAGGCCACTGGAGCCCCGGGGGCCAGGGCTGGGCATTTTCCCGGGTGCTCTCTCGGGTCCCAGGCGCCCTCTCTCGCCCGGGGAGTGCCCACGCCGTCCCCTGACCCCCGCAGGACGCCTGCATCTCGCCATAAGCGGCCCACCTCGTCCATGGAGCTGGGACACATGGGGCCGGGGTGCGAGCAACTGGCCTACGTGGCTGCAAACCCGCAGACCCCTCCGTCCCGTCCCCACCACTGCGAAGATCCCCCTTTTCTTCCATCCGTAAAGGGGTCCCCGGGAGGCCCCCAGGAGATGGCTTTTGTCCGAGACGCGGCTGGGTGGTTTCGGGCCAAGAGGCGGGGCCGCGCAGGCGCAAGCAGGCCCCACCCCAAGAGCATCCCTCCGGGCAACGTGCCCCCCCCTTGAGATATCAGGCGTGGTCCACAGGGTCCCTGGGCTGGTGTCAGAGTTAACTGAGGCCCTCCCTGCCACCCAGAGGACGGCGCGTTTTCCCGTGGACCACACTTGCCAGGCCGTCTCCCACCCCGCCAGAGGCAGAGTGCCAGGGAAGAGCTAGGGACCTGGGGCAGGGAAGAGGGGCCGGCCACGGTTCCGGGCCAGGTGGGGCGGGCCCGGGCGGGCGGGACCCACGCCCAGGGACCGGGTCTCCCTGGGGGTCTCGGGCCTGAGACCTGCCTGGGGGGCTAAGAGTCTCTCTTGGCTCATACGGCCCCACCCTGCCCCGAGGCGGAAAACTTGGACCGAGACGCTTCTACTCTCTAAAGTCTGGGCTGAACTTTGCGAGAAGGGACTGTGTGCGCTGCGACCTGGGTCCCACAGAGCTCGAACCCCCCCTGCCCGTGAAGGGATCCGCGGCCTGTGGTCCCTGGTGTCCGCAAAAGGCATTCACCTGCGGAGAACCTGGGCCCAGGTGAGCGGGACCAGGTCCCACGGCAGGAGCCTGGGGAGGCCACTGGTGCCCCGGGGGCCAGGACTGGGCATTTTCCCGGGTGCTCTCTCGTGTCCCAGGCGCCCTCTTTCGCCCTGGGTGTGCCCACGCCGTCCCCTGACCCCCGCAGGACGCCTGCATCCCGCCATAAGCGGCCCACCTCGTCCATGGAGCTGGGACACATGGGGCCGGGGTGCGAGCAACTGGCCTACGTGGCTGCAAACCCGCAGACCCCTCCGTCCCGTCCCCACCACTGCGAAGATCCCCCTGTTCTTCCATCCGTAAAGGGGTCCCCCTTTACGGATGGAAGAACAGGGGGGAGGCCCCCAGGAGATGGCTTTTGTCCGAGACGCGGCTGGGAGGTTTGGGGCCAAGAGGCGGGGCCGCGCAGGCGCAAGCAGGCCCCACCCCAAGAGCATCCCTCCGGGCAACGTGCCCCCCCCTTGAGATATCAGGCCAGGTCCACAGGGTCCCTGGGCTGGTGTCAGAGTTAACGGAGGCCCTCCCTGCCACCCAGAGGACTGCGCGTTTTCCCGTGGACCACACTTGCCAGCCCGTCTCCCACCCCGCCAGAGGCAGAGTGCCAGGGAAGAGCTAGGGACCCGGGGCCTCGATGAGGGGCGGACCAGTGTTCCTCGCCTGGTGGGCAAGGGCCCGGGCGGGCGGGACCCACGCCCAGGGACCGGGTCTCCCTGGGGGTCTCGGGCCTGAGACCTGCCTGGGGGGCTAAGAGTCTCTCTTGGCTCAAACGGCCCCACCCTGCCCCGAGGCGGAAAACTTGGACCGAGACGCTTCTACTCTCTAAAGTCTGGGGTGAACTTTGCGAGAAGGGACTGTGTGCGCTGCGACCTGGGTCCCACAGAGCTCGAACACCCCCTGCCCGTGAAGGGATCCGCTGCCTGTGGCCCTGGTGTCCGCAAAAGGTATTCACCTGCGGAGAACCTGGGCCCAGGTGAGCGGGACCAGGCCCCACGGCAGGAGCCTGGGGAGGCCACTGGAGACACGGGGGCCAGGGCTGGGCATTTTCCCGGGTGCTCTCTCGGGTCCCAGGCGCCCTCTCTCGCCCGGGGAGTGCCCACACCGTCCCCTGACCCCCGCAGGACGCCTGCATCCCGCCATAAGCGGCCCACCTCGTCCATGGAGCTGGGACACATGGGGCCGGGGTGCGAGCAACTGGCCTACGTGGCTGCAAACCCGCAGACCCCTCCGTCCCGTCCCCACCACTGCGAAGATCCCCCTGTTCTTCCATCCGTAAAGGGGTCCCCCTTTACGGATGGAAGAACAGGGGGGAGGCCCTCAGGAGATGGCTTTTGCCCGAGCCGCGGCTGGGTGGTTTCGGGCCAAGAGACGGGGCCGCGCAGGCGAAAGCAGGCCCCACCCCAAGAGCATCCCTCCGGGCAACGTGCCCCCCCCTTGAGATATCAGGCGTGGTCCACAGGGTCCCTGGGCTGGTGTCAGAGTTAACTGAGGCCCTCCCTGCCACCCAGAGGACGGCGCGTTTTCCCGTGGACCACACTTGCCAGGCCGTCTCCCACCCCGCCAGAGGCAGAGTGCCAGGGAAGAGCTAGGGACCTGGGGCAGGGAAGAGGGGCCGGCCATGGTTCCGGGCCAGGTTGGGCGGGTCCGCGCGGGCGGGCGGGACCCTCGACCAAGGACCGGTTCTCCCTTGGGGAGTCTGGCCTGTGCCCCGCCTGGGAGGCCAAGAGCCTTGCTTCGCCTGCAAAGCCCCCACCCTGCCACAAGGCGGCAGACTTGGACCCAGCCACTTCAACCCTCCAGTCTCTGCGGAACCACCCAAAAATGGAGTGTGACCGCTGCGGCCTCAGTCCCCCAGAGCTCGAACCCCCACCTCTGTGAGGGAATCGGCGACCTCCTGTCCTTGGCGTCCGCAAAAGGCATTCACCTGCGGTGAACCTGGGCCTCGGGCGAACACGGTCAGGACCCATGGTAGGAGCCCGGGGAGGCAATGGCAGCCTCTGCGGCCAGGCCTCGGACTCTCCCCGGGGCTCTCTCGGGTCCCAGGCGCCCTCTCTCGCCCGGGGAGTGCCCACACCGTCCCCTGACCCCCGCAGGACGCCTGCATCCCGCCATAAGCGGCCCACCTCGTCCATGGAGCTGGGACACAGGGGGCCGGGCTGCGAGCAACTGGCCTATGTGGCTGCAAACCCGCAGACCCCTCCGTCCCGTCCCCACCACTGCGAAGATCCCCCTGTTCTTCCATCCGTAAAGGGGTCCCCCTTTACGGATGGAAGAACAGGGGGGAGGCCCCCAGGAGATGGCTTTTGTCCGAGACGCGGCTGGGAGGTTTGGGGCCAAGAGGCGGGGCCGCGCAGGCGCAAGCAGGCCCCACCCCAAGAGCATCCCTCCGGGCAACGTGCCCCCCCCTTGAGATATCAGGCCAGGTCCACAGGGTCCCTGGGCTGGTGTCAGTGTTAACGGAGGCCCTCCTTGCCACCCACAGGACCGCGCGTTTTCCCGTGGACCACACTTCCCAGCAGCTCTCCCACCCCCGCAGAGGCAGAGTGCCAGGAAAGAACTAGGGACCTGGTGCCTGGAAGAGGGGCCGGCCACGGTTCCGCGCCAGGTGGAGCGGTTCCGGGCGGGCGGGCGGGACCCTCGACCAAGGACCGGTTCTCCCTTGGGGAGTCTGGCCTGTGCCCCGCCTGGGAGGCCAAGAGCCTTGCTTCGCCTGCAAAGCCCCCACCCTGCCACAAGGCGGCAGACTTGGACCCAGCCGCTTCAACCCTCCAGTCTCTGCGGAACCACCCAAAAATGGAGTGTGACCGCTGCGACCTCAGTCCCCCAGAGCTCGAACCCCCACCTCTGTGGGGAATCGGCGACCTCCTGTCCTTGGCGTCCGCAAAAGGCATTCACCTGCGGTGAACCTGGGCCTCGGGCGAGCACGGCTAGGCCCCATGGTAGGAGCCCGGGGAGGCAATGGCAGCCTCTGCGGCCAGGCCTCGGACTCTCCCCGGGGCTCTCTCGGGGCACGGGCACCCTCTCGCGCCTAGAGAGTGCCCACGCCGTGCCTTGAGCCACGCGAGACACCTGCTTCCCGTGATAAGAGGCCCCCTGCCTCCGTGGAGCTTGGAACTCTGGGGCGGGCTGCGGGTCCCTGGGCTAAGTGGCTGGAAGCGGGCAGACCCCTCCGTCCCGACCGCCCAACTGCGAAGGACAGGGGGGAGGCCCCCAGGAGATGGCTTTGGTTAGAGCCGCTGCTGGCCGGTTTCGGGCCGAGACGCGGGACCCGGCAGGCTCAGGACAGGCAGCCCCAGCACAAGCCTCCCTCGGGGCAACGGGCCCCACCCTGGACATATCAGGCCTGCTTCACAGGGTCCCTGGGGTCGTGTCGGTGGAACTGGAAGCTCTCCCCGCCACCCAGAGGTCCGTTCCTTTTCCCGTGGACCACACTTGCCAGCCCGTCTCCCACCCCGCCAGAGGCAGAGTGCCAGGGAAGAGCTAGGGACCCGGGGCCTCGATGAGGGGCGGACCAGTGTTCCTCGCCTGGTGGGCAAGGGCCCGGGCGGGCGGGACCCACGCCCAGGGACCGGGTCTCCCTGGGGGTCTCGGGCCTGAGACCTGCCTGGGGGGCTAAGAGTCTCTCTTGGCTCAAACGGCCCCACCCTGCCCCGAGGCGGAAAACTTGGACCGAGACGCTTCTACTCTCTAAAGTCTGGGGTGAACTTTGCGAGAAGGGACTGTGTGCGCTGCGACCTGGGTCCCACAGAGCTCGAACACCCCCTGCCCGTGAAGGGATCCGCTGCCTGTGGCCCTGGTGTCCGCAAAAGGTATTCACCTGCGGAGAACCTGGGCCCAGGTGAGCGGGACCAGGCCCCACGGCAGGAGCCTGGGGAGGCCACTGGAGACACGGGGGCCAGGGCTGGGCATTTTCCCGGGTGCTCTCTCGGGTCCCAGGCGCCCTCTCTCGCCCGGGGAGTGCCCACACCGTCCCCTGACCCCCGCAGGACGCCTGCATCCCGCCATAAGCGGCCCACCTCGTCCATGGAGCTGGGACACATGGGGCCGGGGTGCGAGCAACTGGCCTACGTGGCTGCAAACCCGCAGACCCCTCCGTCCCGTCCCCACCACTGCGAAGATCCCCCTGTTCTTCCATCCGTAAAGGGGTCCCCCTTTACGGATGGAAGAACAGGGGGGAGGCCCTCAGGAGATGGCTTTTGCCCGAGCCGCGGCTGGGTGGTTTCGGGCCAAGAGACGGGGCCGAGCAGGCGCAAGCAGGCCCCACCCCAAGAGCATCCCTCCGGGCAACGTGCCCCCCCCTTGAGATATCAGGCGTGGTCCACAGGGTCCCTGGGCTGGTGTCAGAGTTAACTGAGGCCCTCCCTGCCACCCAGAGGACGGCGCGTTTTCCCGTGGACCACACTTGCCAGGCCGTCTCCCACCCCGCCAGAGGCAGAGTGCCAGGGAAGAGCTAGGGACCTGGGGCAGGGAAGAGGGGCCGGCCATGGTTCCGGGCCAGGTTGGGCGGGTCCGCGCGGGCGGGCGGGACCCTCGACCAAGGACCGGTTCTCCCTTGGGGAGTCTGGCCTGTGCCCCGCCTGGGAGGCCAAGAGCCTTGCTTCGCCTGCAAAGCCCCCACCCTGCCACAAGGCGGCAGACTTGGACCCAGCCACTTCAACCCTCCAGTCTCTGCGGAACCACCCAAAAATGGAGTGTGACCGCTGCGGCCTCAGTCCCCCAGAGCTCGAACCCCCACCTCTGTGAGGGAATCGGCGACCTCCTGTCTTTGGCGTCCGCAAAAGGCATTCACCTGCGGTGAACCTGGGCCTCGGGCGAACACGGTCAGGACCCATGGTAGGAGCCCGGGGAGGCAATGGCAGCCTCTGCGGCCAGGCCTCGGACTCTCCCCAGGGCTCTCTCGGGTCCCAGGCGCCCTCTCTCGCCCGGGGAGTGCCCACACCGTCCCCTGACCCCCGCAGGACGCCTGCATCCCGCCATAAGCGGCCCACCTCGTACATGGAGCTGGGACACATGGGGCCGGGGTGCGAGCAACTGGCCTACGTGGCTGCAAACCCGCAGAACCCTCCGTCCCGTCCCCACCACTGCGAAGATCCCCCTGTTCTTCCATCCGTAAAGGGGTCCCCCTTTACGGATGGAAGAACAGGGGGGAGGCCCCCAGGAGATGGCTTTTGTCCGAGACGCGGCTGGGAGGTTTGGGGCCAAGAGGCGGGGCCGCGCAGGCGCAAGCAGGCCCCACCCCAAGAGCATCCCTCCGGGCAACGTGCCCCCCCCTTGAGATATCAGGCCAGGTCCACAGGGTCCCTGGGCTGGTGTCAGTGTTAACGGAGGCCCTCCTTGCCACCCACAGGACCGCGCGTTTTCCCGTGGACCACACTTCCCAGCAGCTCTCCCACCCCCGCAGAGGCAGAGTGCCAGGAAAGAACTAGGGACCTGGTGCCTGGAAGAGGGGCCGGCCACGGTTCCGCGCCAGGTGGAGCGGTTCCGGGCGGGCGGGCGGGACCCTCGACCAAGGACCGGTTCTCCCTTGGGGAGTCTGGCCTGTGCCCCGCCTGGGAGGCCAAGAGCCTTGCTTCGCCTGCAAAGCCCCCACCCTGCCACAAGGCGGCAGACTTGGACCCAGCTGCTTCAACCCTCCAGTCTCTGAGGAACCACCCAAAAATGGAGTGTGACCGCTGCGACCTCAGTCCCCCAGAGCCCGAACCCCCACCTCTGTGAGGGAATCGGCGACCTCCTGTCCTTGGCGTCCGCAAAAGGCATTCACCTGCGGTGAACCTGGGCCTCGGGCGAACACGGCCAGGCCCCATGGTAGGAGCCCGGGGAGGCAATGGCAGCCTCTGCGGCCAGGCCTCGGACTCTCCTCGGGGCTCTCTCGGGGCACGGGCACCCTCTCTCGCCTAGAGAGTGCCCACGCCGTGCCTTGAGCCCCGCGAGACACCTGCTTCCCGTGATAAGAGGCCCCCTGCCTCCGTGGAGCTTGGAACTCTGGGGCCGGGCTGCGGGTCCCTGGGCTAAGTGGCTGGAAGCGCGCAGACCCCTCCGTCCCGACCGCCCAACTGCGAAGGACAGGGGGGAGGCCCCCAGGAGATGGCTTTGTTCAGAGCCACGGCTGGCCGGTTTCGGGCCAAGACGCGGGACCCGGCACGCTCAGGACAGGCAGCCTCAGCAAAAGCCTCCCTCGGGGCAACGGGCCCCACCCTGGACATATCAGGCCTGCTTCACAGGGTCCCTGGGGTCGTGTCCGTGGAACTGGAAGCTCTCCCCGCCACCCAGAGGTCCGTTCCTTTTCCCGTGGACCACACTTGCCAGCCCGTCTTACACCCCGCCAGAGGCAGAGTGCCAGGGAAGAGCTAGGGACCCGGGGCCTCGATGAGGGGCGGGCCAGGGTTCCACGCCTGGTGGGCAGGGGCCCGGGCGGGCCGGACCCACGCCCAGGGACCCCGTCTCCAGGGGGGACTCGGGCCTGAGACCTGCCTGGGGGGCTATGAGTCTTTCCTGGCTCAATCGGCCCCACCCTGCCCCCAGGCGGGAAACGTGCACCGAGACGCTTCTACTCTCTAAAGTCTGGGGTGAACTTTGCGAGAAGGGACTGTGTCCACTGGGACCCGGGTCCCACAGAGCTCGAACCCCCCTCCCCGTGAAGGCATCCGCGGCCTGTGGTCCCTGGTGTCCGCAAAAGGCATTCACCTGCGGAGAACCTGGGCCCAGGTGAGCGGGACCAGGCCCCACGGCAGGAGCCTGGGGAGGCCACTGGAGCCCCGGGGGCCAGGGCTGGGCATTTTCCCGGGTGCTCTCTCGGGTCCCAGGCGCCCTCTCTCGCCCGGGGAGTGCCCACGCCGTCCCCTGACCCCCGCAGGACGCCTGCATCTCGCCATAAGCGGCCCACCTCGTCCATGGAGCTGGGACACATGGGGCCGGGGTGCGAGCAACTGGCCTACGTGGCTGCAAACCCGCAGACCCCTCCGTCCCGTCCCCACCACTGCGAAGATCCCCCTGTTCTTCCATCCGTAAAGGGGTCCCCGGGAGGCCCCCAGGAGATGGCTTTTGTCCGAGACGCGGCTGGGTGGTTTCGGGCCAAGAGGCGGGGCCGCGCAGGCGCAAGCAGGCCCCACCCCAAGAGCATCCCTCCGGGCAACCAGCCCCCCCCTTGAGATATCAGGCCAGGTCCACAGGGTCCCTGGGCTGGTGTCAGAGTTAACGGAGGCCCTCCCTGCCACCCAGAGAACCGCGCGTTTTCCCGTGGACCACACTTGCCAGGTTGTCTCCCACCCCGCCAGAGGCAGAGTGCCAGGGAAGAGCTAGGGACCTGGGGCCGGGAAGAGGGGCCGGCCACGGTTCCGCGCCAGGTGGAGCGGTTCCGGGCGGGCGGGCGTGACCCTCGACCAAGGACCGGTTCTCCCTTGGGGAGTCTGGCCTGTGCCCCGCCTGGGAGGCCAAGAGCCTTGCTTCGCCTGCAAAGCCCCCACCCTGCCACAAGGCGGCAGACTTGGACCCAGCCGCTTCAACCCTCCAGTCTCTGCGGAACCACCCAAAAATGGAGTGTGACCGCTGCGACCTCAGTCCCACAGAGCTCGAACCCCCACCTCTGTGAGGGAACCGGCGACCTCCGTCCTTGGCGTCCGCAAAAGGCATTCACCTGCGGTGAACCTGGGCCTCGGGCGAACACGGCCAGGCCCCATGGTAGGAGCCCGGGGAGGCAATGGCAGCCTCTGCGGCCAGGCCTCGGACTCTCCCCGGGGCTCTCTCGGGTCCCAGGCGCCCTCTCTCGCCCGGGGAGTGCCCCCGCCGTCCCCTGACCCCCGCAGGACGCCTGCATCCCGCCATAAGCGGCCCACCTAGTCCATGGAGCTGGGACACATGGGGCCGGGGTGCGAGCAACTGGCCTACGTGGCTGCAAACCCGCAGACCCCTCCGTCCCGTCCCCACCACTGCGAAGATCCCCCTGTTCTTCCATCCGTAAAGGGGTCCCCGGGAGGCCCCCAGGAGATGGCTTTTGTCCGAGACGCGGCTGGGAGGTTTCGGGCCAAGAGGCGGGGCCGCACAGGCGCAAGCAGGCCCCACCCCAAGAGCATCCCTCCGGGCAACGTGTCCCCCCCTTGAGATATCAGGCCAGGTCCACAGGGTCCCTGGGCTGGTGTCAGAGTTAACGGAGGCCCTCCCTGCCACCCAGAGGACCGCGCGTTTTCCCGTGGACCACACTTGCCAGCAGCTCTCCCACCCCCGCAGAGGCAGAGTGCCAGGAAAGAACTAGGGACCTGGTGCCTTGAAGAGGGGCCGGCCACGGTTCCGCGCCAGGTGGAGCGGTTCCGGGCGGGCGGGCGGGACCCTCGACCAAGGACCGGTTCTCCCTTGGGGAGTCTGGCCTGTGCCCCGCCTGGGAGGCCAAGAGCCTTGCTTCGCCTGCAAAGCCCCCACCCTGCCACAAGGCGGCAGACTTGGACCCAGCCGCTTCAACCCTCCAGTCTCTGCGGAACCACCCAAAAATGGAGTGTGACCGCTGCGACCTCAGTCCCCCAGAGCTCGAACCCCCCCTGCCCGTGAAGGGATCCGCGGCCTGTGGTCCCTGGTGTCCGCAAAAGGCATTCACCTGCGGTGAACCTGGGCCTCGGGCGAACACGACCAGGCCCCATGGTAGCAGCCCGGGGAGGCAATGGCAGCCTCTGCGGCCAGGCCTCGGACTCTCCCCGGGGCTCTCTCGGGGCACGGGCACCCTCTGTCGCCTAGAGAGTGCCCACGCCGTGCCTTGAGCCCCGCGAGACACCTGCTTCCCGTGATAAGAGGCCCCCTGCCTCCGTGGATCTTGGAACTCTTGGGCCAGGCTGCGGGTCCCTGGGCTAAGTGGCTGGAAGCGCGCAGACCCCTCCGTCCCGACCGCCCAACTGCGAAGGACAGGGCGGAGGCCCCCAGGAGATGGCTTTGTTCAGAGCCGCGGCTGGCCGGTTTTCGGGCCAAGACGCGGGACCCGGCAGGCTCAGGACAGGCAGCCCCAGCACAAGCCTCCCTCGGGGCAACGGGCCCCACCCTGGACATATCAGGCCTGCTTCACAGGGTCCCTGGGGTCGTGTCCGCGGAACAGGAAGCCCTCCCCGCCACCCAGAGGTCTGTTCCTTTTCCCGTGGACCACACTTGCCAGCCCGTCTTACACCCCGCCAGAGGCAGAGTGCCAGGGAAGGGCTAGGGACCTGGGTCCGGGAAGAGGGGCCGTCCACGGTTCCGGGCCAGGTGGGGCAGGCCCAGGCGGGCGGGACCCACGCCCAGGGACCGGGTCTCCCTGGGGGTCTCGGGCCTGAGACCTGCCTGGGGGGCTAAGAGTCTCTCTTGGCTGAAACGGCCCCACCCTGCCCCGAGGCGGAAAACTGGGACCGAGACGCTTCTACTCTCTAAAGTCTGGGCTGGACTTCGGGAGAAGGGACTGTGTCCACTGGGACCCGGGTCCCACAGAGCTCGAACACCCCTCCCCGTGAAGGCATCCGCGGCCTGTGGTCCCTGGTGTCCGCAAAAGGCATTCACCTGCAGAGAACCTGGGCCCAGGTGAGCGGGACCAGTCCCCACGGCAGGAGCCTGGGGAGGCCACTGGAGCCACGGGGGCCAGGGCTGGGCATTTTCCCGGGTGCTCTCTCGGGTCCCAGGCGCCCTCTCTCGCCCGGGGAGTGCCCACGCCGTCCCCTGACCCCCGCAGGACGCCTGCATCCCGCCATAAGCGGCCCACCTCGTCCATGGAGCTGGGACACATGGGGTCGGGGTGCGAGCAACTGGCCTACGTGGCTGCAAACCCGCAGACCCCTCCGTCCCGTCCCCACCACTGCGAAGATTCCCCTGTTCTTCCATCCGTAAAGGGGTCCTCCTTGAGGAGTGGAGGAACATGGGGAGGCCCCCAGGAGATGGCTTTTCTCCGAGCCGCGGCTGGGTGGCTTCGGGCCTATACGTGGGCCGCGCGTGGGTACTCAAGCTCCCCACCACAAGCCTCCCTCGGGTCACGGGACTCACCCTTGAGGTGTCTCCTGACCCACCCTTGAGGGGTCACGTCACCCACCCCTGAGGAGTCTCGTGACCCACCACTGAGGGGTCTCGTGACCCGCCCCTGAGGAGTCATGTGACCCACCCTTGAGGAGTCTCGTGACCCACCCTTTTGGCGTCACGTGACCCGCCCCTGAGGGGTCACGTGACCCAAACCTGAGTGCTCACCTGACCAGCCCCTGAGGGGTCACGTGACCCAACCCTGAGTGGTCACGTGACCCAACCCTGAGGGGTCTAGTGACCCACACCTGAGGGGTCACGTGACCCACCCTTGAGGGGTCTCGTGACCCGCCCTTTTGGGGTCACGTGACCCGCCCTTGGGAGGTCACCTGCCCCACCCCTGTGGGGTCACATGACCCGCCCCTGTGGGGTCACGTGACCCACCCTTGAGGAGTCTCGTGACCAACCCTTTTGGGGTCACGTGACCCGTCCTTGAGGGGTCCCGTGACCCACCCTTGGGAGGTCAGCTGCCCCACACTTGAGGGGTCACATGACCACCTTGAGAGGTCACAGCAGTTTTACAGGGTCCCTGCGCACCTGTTCGGGGAAACAGAAGCCCTCCCTGCCACTCAGAGGACCGCACGATTTCCCACAGGCCACACTGCCTAGCAGCACCTTCAGCCCCGCACAGACAGTGTGCTAAGGACAGACTTGGGTACCGGGGGCATGGGCGGGGGATTTCCCATGGAACTCTCTAAGGGCCCGGCGCCCTGTGTGGCCGGGGGAGTGCCCATGCCGTTCCTTGACCCCGCAGGACACTTGCATCCAGCAATAAGCAGCCCTCTGCCTCCACGGGGCACAAACACCTGGGCCCGGTGTGCGGGCACCTGGCGTACGTGGAGGCAAACCCGCCGACCCCTCTGGCCCGAACCCACCACTGCGAAGATCCCTCTTTTCTTCCATCCGTAAAGGGGTCACGCTTGAGGAGTGGAAGAACATGGGGAGGCCCCCAGGAGATGGCTTTTCTCCGAGCCGCGGCTGGCTCGTTTCGGGCCTATACGTGGGCCACGCATGCGCACTCAGGCGCCCAAGCACACACCTCCCTCGGCTCACCGGAACCACCCTTTAGAGGTCACAGCAGTTCCACCGGGTCCCTGGGCACCTGTCCGTGGACACAGGAGCCCTCCCTGCCACCTAGAGGACCACGCGATTTCCGCTGGGGAACACTGCCCAGAAGCACTCCCAGCCTCCCACAGACACTGTGCGCAGGATAGACTTGTGGACCAGGGGCCTGGGCGGGGAATTTTCCAGGGAACTCTCTAAAGGCCAGGTGCCCTCTGTCGCCCTGGGAGTGCCCACGCCCTCCCTTAACCCTGCAGAACACTATCATCCAGCAATAAGGAGCCCTCTGCCTCCATGGGGCTCTAACACCTGGGCCCGTTGTGGGAGCACCTGGCGTACGTGCAGGCAAACCCGCAGACCCCTCTGGCCCGAACCCACCACTGCGAAGATCCCCCTTTTCTTCCATCCGTAAAGGGGTCCTCCTTGAGGAGAGGAGGAACATGGGGCGGCCCCCAGGAGATGGCTTTTCTCCGAGCCGCGGCTGGCTGGTTTCGGGCCTATACTTGGGCCGCGCGTGCGCACTCAGGCTCCCCACCACAAGCCTTACTCGGGTCACGGGACTAACCCTCTAGGTGTCTCCTGACCCACCCCTGAGGGGTCTCGTGACCCACCCTTGAGGAGTCTCCTGACCCACCCTTTTGGGGTCACGTGACCCACCCTTGAGGAGTCTCCTGACACACTCTTTTGGGGTCACGTGACCCGTCCTTGAGGGGTCTCGTGACCCACCCTTGAGGGGTCCCGTGACCCACTCTTGGGAGGTCAGCTGCCCCACACTTGAGGGGTCACATGACCACCTTGAGAGGTCACAGCAGTTTTACAGGGTCCCTGCGCACCTGTTCGGGGAAACAGAAGCCCTCCCTGCCACTCAGAGGACCGCACGATTTCCCACAGGCCACACTGCCTAGCAGCACCTTCAGCCCCGCACAGACAGTGTGCTAAGGACAGACTTGGGTACAGGGGGCATGGGCGGGGGATTTCCCATGGAACTCTATAAGGGCCCGGCGCCCTGTGTGGCCGGGGGAGTGCCCATGCCGTTCCTTGACCCCGCAGGACACTTGCATCCAGCAATAAGCAGCCCTCTGCCTCCACGGGGCACAAACACCTGGGCCCGGTGTGCGGGCACCTGGCGTACGTGGAGGCAAACCCGCCGACCCCTCTGGCCCGAACCCACCACTGCGAAGATCCCCCTTTTCTTCCATCCGTAAAGGGGTCCTCCTTGAGGAGAGGAGGAACATGGGGAGGCCCCCAGGAGATGGCTTTTCTCCGAGCCGCGGCTGGCTGGTTTCGGGCCTATACTTGGGCCGCGCGTGCGCACTCAGGCTCCCCACCACAAGCCTCCCTCGGGTCACGGGACTCACCCTCTAGGTGTCTCCTGACCCACCCCTGAGGGGTCTCGTGACCCAACCCTGAGGGGTCACGTGACCCACCCCTGAGGGGTCTCGTGACCCACCCCTGAGGGGTCACGTGATCCACCCCGAGGGGTCACATGACCCAACCCCGAGGGGTCACGTGACCCAAAGCTGAGGGGTCACGTGACCCACCCCTGAGGGGTCACGTGACCCACCCCCGAGGGGTCACATGACCCACCCTGAAGGCATCACGTGACCCAACCCTGAGGGGTCACGTGACCCACCCCTGAGGGGTCTCGTGACCCACCCCTGAGGGGTCACGTGACCCAGCCCCGAGGGGTCACATGACCCACCCCTGAGGGGTCACGTGACCCACCCTTGAGGAGTCTCGTGACCCACCCTTTTGGGGTCACGTGACCCACCCTTGAGGAGTCTCCTGACCCAGCCTTTTGGGGTCACGTGACCCGTCCTTGAGGGGTCCCGTGACGCACCCTTGGGAGGTCAGCAGCCCCACACTTGAGGGGTCACATGACCACCTTGAGAGGTCACAGCAGTTTTACAGGGTCCCTGCGCACCTGTTCGGGAAACAGAAGCCCTCCCTGCCACTCAGAGGACCGCACGATTTCCCACAGGCCACACTGCCTAGCAGCACCTTCAGCCCCGCACAGACAGTGTGCTAAGGACAGACTTGGGTACCGGGGGCATGGGCGGGGGATTTCCCATGGAACTCTCTAAGGGCCCGGCGCCCTGTGTGGCGGGGGGAGTGCCCATGCCGTTCCTTGACCCCGCAGGACACTTGCATCCAGCAATAAGCAGCCCTCTGCCTCCACGGGGCACAAACACCTGGGCCCGGTGTGCGGGCACCTGGCGTACCTGGCGGCAAACCCGCCGACCCCTCTGGCCCGAACCCACCACTGCGAAGATCCCCCTTTTCTTCCATCCGTAAAGGGGTCACGCTTGAGGAGTGGAAGAACATGGGGAGGCCCCCAGGAGATGGCTTTTCTCCGAGCCGCGGCTGGCTGGTTTCGGGCCTATACGTGGGCCGCGCATGCGCACTCAGGCGCCCAAGCACACACCTCCCTCGGCTCACCTGACCCACCCTTTAGAGGTCACAGCAGTTCCACCGGGTCCCTGGGCACCTGTCCGTGGACACAGGAGCCCTCCCTGCCACCTAGAGGACCACGCGATTTCCGCTGGGGAACACTGCCCAGAAGCACTCCCAGCCTCCCACAGACACTGTGCGCAGGATAGACTTGTGGACCAGGGGCCTGGGCGGGGAATTTTCCAGGGAACTCTCTAAAGGCCAGGTGCCCTCTGTCGCCCTGGGAGTGCCCACGCCCTCCCTTAACCCTGCAGAACACTATCATCCAGCAATAAGGAGCCCTCTGCCTCCACGGGGC
The DNA here is from genome assembly GCF_022682495.2 of Desmodus rotundus. Lineage (NCBI taxonomy): Eukaryota > Metazoa > Chordata > Mammalia > Chiroptera > Phyllostomidae > Desmodus > Desmodus rotundus. The sequence continues at coordinate 45,148 of NW_026527195.1, forward strand.
TCAAACACCTGGGCCCGTTGTGCGAGCACCTGGCGTACGTGCAGGCAAACCCGCAGACCCCTCTGGCCCGAACCCACCACTGCGAAGATCCCCCTTTTCTTCCATCCGTAAAGGGGTCCTCCTTGAGGAGAGGAGGAACATGGGGAGGCCCCCAGGAGATGGCTTTTCTCCGAGCCGGGGCTGGCTGGTTTCGGGCCTATACTTGGGCCGCGCGTGCGCACTCAGGCTCCCCACCACAAGCCTTCCTCGGGTCACGGGACTCACCCTCTAGGTGTCTCCTGACCCACCCCTGAGGGGTCTGGTGACCCAACCCTGAGGGGTCACGTGACTCACCCCTGAGGGGTCACGTGACCCGCAATTTTGGGGTCACGTGACCCACCCCTGAGGGGTCACGTGACCCACCCTTGAGGAGTCTCGTGACCCAGCCTTTTGGGGTCACGTGACCCGTCCTTGAGGGGTCCCGTGACGCACCCTTGGGAGGTCAGCAGGCCCACACTTGAGGGGTCACATGACCACCTTGAGAGGTCACAGCAGTTTTACAGGGTCCCTGCGCACCTGTTCGGGGAAACAGAAGCCCTCCCTGCCACTCAGAGGACCGCACGATTTCCCACAGGCCACACTGCCTAGCAGCACCTTCAGCCCCGCACAGACAGTGTGCTAAGGACAGACTTGGGTACCGGGGGCATGGGCGGGGGATTTCCCATGGAACTCTCTAAGGGCCCGGCGCCCTGTGTGGCCGGGGGAGTGCCTATGCCGTTCCATGACCCCGCAGGACACTTGCATCCAGCAATAAGCAGCCCTCTGCCTCCACGGGGCACAAACACCTGGGCCCGGTGTGCGGGCACCTGGCGTACGTGGAGGCAAACCCGCCGACCCCTCTGGCCCGAACCCACCACTGCGAAGATCCCCCTTTTCTTCCATCCGTAAAGGGGTCACGCTTGAGGAGTGGAAGAACATGGGGAGGCCCCCAGGAGATGGCTTTTCTCCGAGCCGCGGCTGGCTCGTTTCGGGCCTATACGTGGGCCGCGCATGCGCACTCAGGCGCCCAAGCACACACCTCCCTCGGCTCACCTGACCCACCCTTTAGAGGTCACAGCAGTTCCACCGGGTCCCTGGTCACCTGTCCGTGGACACAGGAGCCCTCCCTGCCACCTAGAGGACCACGCGATTTCCGCTGGGGTACACTGCCCAGAAGCACTCCCAGCCTCCCACAGACACTGTGCGCAGGATAGACTTGTGGACCAGGGGCCTGGGCGGGGAATTTTCCAGGGAACTCTCTAAAGGCCAGGTGCCCTCTGTCGCCCTGGGAGTGCCCACGCCCTCCCTTAACCCTGCAGAACACTATCATCCAGCAATAAGGAGCCCTCTGCCTCCACGGGGCTCAAACACCTGGGCCCGTTGTGCGAGCACCTGGCGTACGTGCAGGCAAACACGCAGACCCCTCTGGCCCGAACCCACCACTGCGAAGATCCCCCTTTTCTTCCATCCGTAAAGGGGTCCTCCTTGAGGAGAGGAGGAACATGGGGAGGCCCCCAGGAGATGGCTTTTCTCCGAGCCGCGGCAGGCTGGTTTCGGGCCTATACTTGGGCGGCGCGTGCGCACTCCGGCTCCCCACCACAAGCCTTCCTCGGGTCACAGGACTCACCCTCTAGGTGTCTCCTGACCCACCCCTGAGGGGTCTCGTGACCCAACCCTGAGGGGTCACGTGACCCACCCCTGAGGGGTCTCGTGACCCACCCCTGAGGGGTCACGTGACCCACCCCCGAGGGGTCACATGACCCACCCCCGAGGGGTCACGTGACCCAAACCTGAGGGGTCACGTGACCCACCCCTGAGGGGTCTCGTGACCCACCCCTGAGGGGTCACGTGACCCACACCCGAGGGGTCACGTGACCCACCCTTGAGGAGTCTCGTGACCCACCCTTTTGGTGTCACGTGACCCGTCCTTGAGGGGTCCCGTGACCCACCCTTGGGAGGTCAGCTGCCCCACACTTGAGGGGTCACATGACCACCTTGAGAGGTCACAGCAGTTTTACAGGGTCCCTGCGCACCTGTTCGGGGAAACAGAAGCCCTCCCTGCCACTCAGAGGACCGCACGATTTCCCACAGGCCACACTGCCTAGCAGCACCTTCAGCCCCGCACAGACAGTGTGCTAAGGACAGACTTGGGTACAGGGGGCATGGGCGGGGGATTTCCCATGGAACTCTATAAGGGCCCGGCGCCCTGTGTGGCCGGGGGAGTGCCCATGCCGTTCCTTGACCCCGCAGGACACTTGCATCCAGCAATAAGCAGCCCTCTGCCTCCACGGGGCACAAACACCTGGGCCCGGTGTGCGGGCACCTGGCGTACGTGGAGGCAAACCCGCCGACCCCTCTGGCCCGAACCCACCACTGCGAAGATCCCCCATTTCTTCCATCCGTAAAGGGGTCACGCTCGAGGATTGGATGAACCTGGGGAGGCCCCGAGGAGGTGGCTTTTCTCCGAGCCGCGGCTGGCTGGTTTCGGGCCTATACGTGGGCCGCGAGTGCGCACTCAGGCTCCCCATCACAAGCCTTCCTCGGGTCACGGGACTCACCCTTGAGGTGTCTCCTGACCCACCCCTGAGGGGTCACGTGACCCACCCCCGAGGGGTCAAATGACCCACCCCTGAGGGGTCTCGTGACCCACCCTTGAGGAGTCTCGTGACCCACCCTTTTGGGGTCACGTGACCCGTCCTTGAGGGGTCCCGTGACCCACCCTTGGGAGGTCAGCTGCCCCACACTTGAGGGGTCACATGACCACCTTGAGAGGTCACAGCAGTTTTACAGGGTCCCTCCGCACCTGTTCGGGGAAACAGAAGCCCTCCCTGCCACTCAGAGGACCGCACGATTTCCCACAGGCCACACTGCCTAGCAGCACCTTCAGCCCCGCACAGACAGTGTGCTAAGGACAGACTTGGGTACGGGGCTCATGGGCGGGGGATTTCCCATGGAACTCTCTAAGGGCCCGGCGCCCTGTGTGGCCGGGGCAGTGCCCATGCCGTTCCTTGACCCCGCAGGACACTTGCATCCAGCAATAAGCAGCCCTCTGCCTCCACGGGGCACAAACACCTGGGCCCGGTGTGCGGGCACCTGGCGTACGTGGAGGCAAACCCGCCGACCCCTCTGGCCCGAACCCACCACTGCGAAGATCCCCCTTTTCTTCCATCCGTAAAGGGGTCACGCTTGAGGAGTGGAAGAACATGGGGAGGCCCCCAGGAGATGGCTTTTCTCCGAGCCGCGGCTGGCTCGTTTCGGGCCTATATGTGGGCCGTGCATGCGCACTCAGGCGCCCAAGCACACACCTCCCTCGGCTCACCTGACCCACCCTTTAGAGGTCACAGCAGTTCCACCGGGTCCCTGGGCACCTGTCCGTGGACACAGGAGCCCTCCCTGCCACCTAGAGGACCACGCGATTTCCGCTGGGGAACACTGCCCAGAAGCACTCCCAGCCTCCCACAGACACTGTGCGCAGGATAGACTTGTGGACCAGGGGCCTGGGCGGGGAATTTTCCAGGGAACTCTCTAAAGGCCAGGTGCCCTCTGTCGCCCTGGGAGTGCCCACGCCCTCCCTTAACCCTGCAGGACACTATCATCCAGCAATAAGGAGCCCTCTGCCTCCACGGGGCTCAAACACCTGGGCCGGTTGTGCGAGCACCTGGCGTACGTGCAGACAAACCCGCAGACCCCTCTGGCCCGAACCCACCACTGCGAAGATCCCCCTTTTCTTCGATCCGTAAAGGGGTCCTCCTTGAGGAGTGGAGGGACATGGGGATGCCCCCAGGAGATGGCTTTTCTCCGAGCCGCGGCTGGCTGGTTTCGGGCCTATACTTGGGCCGCGCGTGCGCACTCAGGCTCCCCACCACAAGCCTTCCTCGGGTCACGGGACTCACCCTCTAGGTGTCTCCTGACCCACACCTGAGGGGTCTGGTGACCCAAACCTGAGCGGTCACGTGACCCACCCCTGAGGAGTCTCGTGACCCACCCCTGAGGGGTCACGTGACCCACCCACGAGGGGTCACATGACCCACCCCCGAGGGGTCACGTGACCCACCTCGAGGGGTCACATGACCCACCCCGAGGGGTCACGTGACCCAACCCTGAGGGGTCACGTGACCCACCCTTGGGAGGTCAGCTGCCCCACACTTGAGGGGTCACATGACCACCTTGAGGGTCACAGCAGTTTTACAGGGTCCCTGCGCACCTGTTCGGGGAAACAGAAGCCCTCCCTGCCACTCAGAGGACCGCACGATTTCCCACAGGCCACACTGCCTAGCAGCACCTTCAGCCCCGCACAGACAGTGTGCTAAGGACAGACTTGGGTACCGGGGGCATGGGCGGGGGATTTCCCATGGAACTCTCTAAGGGCCCGGCGCCCTGTGTGGCCGGGGGAGTGCCCATGCCGTTCCTTGACCCCGCAGGACACTTGCATCCAGCAATAAGCAGCCCTCTGCCTCCACGGGGCACAAACACCTGGGCCCGGTGTGCGGGCACCTGGCGTACTTGGAGGCAAACCCGCCGACCCCTCTGGCCCGAACCCACCACTGCGAAGATCCCCCATTTCTTCCATCCGTAAAGGGGTCCTCCTTGAGGAGAGGAGGAACATGGGGAGGCCCCCAGGAGATGGCTTTTCTCCGAGCCGTGGCAGGCTGGTTTCGGGCCTATACTTGGGCGGCGCGTGCGCACTCCGGCTCCCCACCACAAGCCTTCCTCGGGTCACAGGACTCACCATCTAGGTGTCTCCTGACCCACCCCTGAGGGGTCTCGTGACGCAACCCTGAGGGGTCACGTGACTCACCCCTGAGGGGTCTCGTGACCCACTCCTGAGGGGTCACGTGACCCACCCTTTTGGGGTCACGTGACCCACCCCCGAGGGGTCACGTGACCCACCCTTGAGGAGTCTCGTGACCCAGCCTTTTGGGGTCACGTGACCCGTCCTTGAGGGGTCCCGTGACGCACCCTTGGGAGGTCAGCAGCCCCAAACTTGAGGGGTCACATGACCACCTTGAGAGGTCACAGCAGTTTTACAGGGTCCCTGCGCACCTGTTCGGGGAAACAGAAGCCCTCCCTGCCACTCAGAGGACCGCACCATTTCCCACAGGCCACACTGCCTAGCAGCACCTTCAGCCCCGCACAGACAGTGTGCTAAGGACAGACTTGGGTACCGGGGGCATGGGCGGGGGATTTCCCATGGAACTCTCTAAGGGCCCGGCGCCCTGTGTGGCGGGGGGAGTGCCCATGCCGTTCCTTGACCCCGCAGGACACTTGCATCCAGCAATAAGCAGCCCTCTGCCTCCACGGGGCACAAACACCTGGGCCCGGTGTGCGGGCACCTGGCGTACGTGGAGGCAAACCCGCCGACCCCTCTGGCCCGAACCCACCACTGCGAAGATCCCCCTTTTCTTCCATCCGTAAAGGGGTCACGCTTGAGGAGTGGAAGAACATGGGGAGGCCCCCAGGAGATGGCTTTTCTCCGAGCCGCGGCTGGCTCGTTTCGGGCCTATACGTGGGCCGCGCATGCGCACTCAGGCGCCCAAGCACACACCTCCCTCGGCTCACCTGACCCACCCTTTAGAGGTCACAGCAGTTCCACCGGGTCCCTGGTCACCTGTCCGTGGACACAGGAGCCCTCCCTGCCACCTAGAGGACCACGCGATTTCCGCTGGGGTACACTGCCCAGAAGCACTCCCAGCCTCCCACAGACACTGTGCGCAGGATAGACTTGTGGACCAGGGGCCTGGGCGGGGAATTTTCCAGGGAACTCTCTAAAGGCCAGGTGCCCTCTGTCGCCCTGGGAGTGCCCACGCCCTCCCTTAACCCTGCAGAACACTATCATCCAGCAATAAGGAGCCCTCTGCCTCCACGGGGCTCAAACACCTGGGCCCGTTGTGCGAGCACCTGGCGTACGTGCAGGCAAACACGCAGACCCCTCTGGCCCGAACCCACCACTGCGAAGATCCCCCTTTTCTTCCATCCGTAAAGGGGTCCTCCTTGAGGAGAGGAGGAACATGGGGAGGCCCCCAGGAGATGGCTTTTCTCCGAGCCGCGGCAGGCTGGTTTCGGGCCTATACTTGGGCGGCGCGTGCGCACTCCGGCTCCCCACCACAAGCCTTCCTGGGTCACAGGACTCACCCTCTAGGTGTCTCCTGACCCACCCCTGAGGGGTCTCGTGACCCAACCCTGAGGGGTCACGTGACCCACCCCTGAGGGGTCTCGTGACCCACCCCTGAGGGGTCACGTGACCCACCCCCGAGGGGTCACATGACCCACCCCCGAGGGGTCACGTGACCCAAACCTGAGGGGTCACGTGACCCACCCCTGAGGGGTCTCGTGACCCACCCCTGAGGGGTCACGTGACCCACACCCGAGGGGTCACGTGACCCACCCTTGAGGAGTCTCGTGACCCACCCTTTTGGGGTCACGTGACCCGTCCTTGAGGGGTCCCGTGACCCACCCTTGGGAGGTCAGCTGCCCCACACTTGAGGGGTCACATGACCACCTTGAGAGGTCACAGCAGTTTTACAGGGTCCCTGCGCACCTGTTCGGGGAAACAGAAGCCCTCCCTGCCACTCAGAGGACCGCACGATTTCCCACAGGCCACACTGCCTAGCAGCACCTTCAGCCCCGCACAGACAGTGTGCTAAGGACAGACTTGGGTACAGGGGGCATGGGCGGGGGATTTCCCATGGAACTCTATAAGGGCCCGGCGCCCTGTGTGGCCGGGGGAGTGCCCATGCCGTTCCTTGACCCCGCAGGACACTTGCATCCAGCAATAAGCAGCCCTCTGCCTCCACGGGGCACAAACACCTGGGCCCGGTGTGCGGGCACCTGGCGTACGTGGAGGCAAACCCGCCGACCCCTCTGGCCCGAACCCACCACTGCGAAGATTCCCCATTTCTTCCATCCGTAAAGGGGTCACGCTCGAGGATTGGATGAACCTGGGGAGGCCCCGAGGAGGTGGCTTTTCTCCGAGCCGCGGCTGGCTGGTTTCGGGCCTATACGTGGGCCGCGAGTGCGCACTCAGGCTCCCCATCACAAGCCTTCCTCGGGTCACGGGACTCACCCTTGAGGTGTCTCCTGACCCACCCCTGAGGGGTCACGTGACCCACCCCCGAGGGGTCAAATGACCCACCCCTGAGGGGTCTCGTGACCCACCCTTGAGGAGTCTCGTGACCCACCCTTTTGGGGTCACGTGACCCGTCCTTGAGGGGTCCCGTGACCCACCCTTGGGAGGTCAGCTGCCCCACACTTGAGGGGTCACATGACCACCTTGAGAGGTCACAGCAGTTTTACAGGGTCCCTCCGCACCTGTTCGGGGAAACAGAAGCCCTCCCTGCCACTCAGAGGACCGCACGATTTCCCACAGGCCACACTGCCTAGCAGCACCTTCAGCCCCGCACAGACAGTGTGCTAAGGACAGACTTGGGTACGGGGCTCATGGGCGGGGGATTTCCCATGGAACTCTCTAAGGGCCCGGCGCCCTGTGTGGCCGGGGCAGTGCCCATGCCGTTCCTTGACCCCGCAGGACACTTGCATCCAGCAATAAGCAGCCCTCTGCCTCCACGGGGCACAAACACCTGGGCCCGGTGTGCGGGCACCTGGCGTACGTGGAGGCAAACCCGCCGACCCCTCTGGCCCGAACCCACCACTGCGAAGATCCCCCTTTTCTTCCATCCGTAAAGGGGTCACGCTTGAGGAGTGGAAGAACATGGGGAGGCCCCCAGGAGATGGCTTTTCTCCGAGCCGCGGCTGGCTCGTTTCGGGCCTATATGTGGGCCGTGCATGCGCACTCAGGCGCCCAAGCACACACCTCCCTCGGCTCACCTGACCCACCCTTTAGAGGTCACAGCAGTTCCACCGGGTCCCTGGGCACCTGTCCGTGGACACAGGAGCCCTCCCTGCCACCTAGAGGACCACGCGATTTCCGCTGGGGAACACTGCCCAGAAGCACTCCCAGCCTCCCACAGACACTGTGCGCAGGATAGACTTGTGGACCAGGGGCCTGGGCGGGGAATTTTCCAGGGAACTCTCTAAAGGCCAGGTGCCCTCTGTCGCCCTGGGAGTGCCCACGCCCTCCCTTAACCCTGCAGGACACTATCATCCAGCAATAAGGAGCCCTCTGCCTCCACGGGGCTCAAACACCTGGGCCGGTTGTGCGAGCACCTGGCGTACGTGCAGACAAACCCGCAGACCCCTCTGGCCCGAACCCACCACTGCGAAGATCCCCCTTTTCTTCGATCCGTAAAGGGGTCCTCCTTGAGGAGTGGAGGGACATGGGGATGCCCCCCAGGAGATGGCTTTTCTCCGAGCCGCGGCTGGCTGGTTTCGGGCCTATACTTGGGCCGCGCGTGCGCACTCAGGCTCCCCACCACAAGCCTTCCTCGGGTCACGGGACTCACCCTCTAGGTGTCTCCTGACCCACACCTGAGGGGTCTGGTGACCCAACCCTGAGCGGTCACGTGACCCACCCCTGAGGAGTCTCGTGACCCACCCCTGAGGGGTCACGTGACCCACCCACGAGGGGTCACATGACCCACCCCCGAGGGGTCACGTGACCCACCTCGAGGGGTCACATGACCCACCCCGAGGGGTCACGTGACCCAACCCTGAGGGGTCACGTGACCCACCCTTGGGAGGTCAGCTGCCCCACACTTGAGGGGTCACATGACCACCTTGAGGGTCACAGCAGTTTTACAGGGTCCCTGCGCACCTGTTCGGGGAAACAGAAGCCCTCCCTGCCACTCAGAGGACCGCACGATTTCCCACAGGCCACACTGCCTAGCAGCACCTTCAGCCCCGCACAGACAGTGTGCTAAGGACAGACTTGGGTACGGGGCTCATGGGCGGGGGATTTCCCATGGAACTCTCTAAGGGCCCGGCGCCCTGTGTGGCCGGGGGAGTGCCCATGCCGTTCCTTGACCCCGCAGGACACTTGCATCCAGCAATAAGCAGCCCTCTGCCTCCACGGGGCACAAACACCTGGGCCCGGTGTGCGGGCACCTGGCGTACTTGGAGGCAAACCCGCCGACCCCTCTGGCCCGAACCCACCACTGCGAAGATCCCCCATTTCTTCCATCCGGAAAGGGGTCCTCCTTGAGGAGAGGAGGAACATGGGGAGGCCCCCAGGAGATGGCTTTTCTCCGAGCCGTGGCAGGCTGGTTTCGGGCCTATACTTGGGCGGCGCGTGCGCACTCCGGCTCCCCACCACAAGCCTTCCTCGGGTCACAGGACTCACCATCTAGGTGTCTCCTGACCCACCCCTGAGGGGTCTCGTGACGCAACCCTGAGGGGTCACGTGACTCACCCCTGAGGGGTCTCGTGACCCACTCCTGAGGGGTCACGTGACCCACCCTTTTGGGGTCACGTGACCCACCCCCGAGGGGTCACATGACCCACCCTTGAGGAGTCTCGTGACCCAGCCTTTTGGGGTCACGTGACCCGTCCTTGAGGGGTCCCGTGACGCACCCTTGGGAGGTCAGCAGCCCCACACTTGAGGGGTCACATGACCACCTTGAGAGGTCACAGCAGTTTTACAGGGTCCCTGCGCACCTGTTCGGGGAAACAGAAGCCCTCCCTGCCACTCAGAGGACCGCACCATTTCCCACAGGCCACACTGCCTAGCAGCACCTTCAGCCCCGCACAGACAGTGTGCTAAGGACAGACTTGGGTACCGGGGGCATGGGCGGGGGATTTCCCATGGAACTCTCTAAGGGCCCGGCGCCCTGTGTGGCGGGGGGAGTGCCCATGCCGTTCCTTGACCCCGCAGGACACTTGCATCCAGCAATAAGCAGCCCTCTGCCTCCACGGGGCACAAACACCTGGGCCCGGTGTGCGGGCACCTGGCGTACGTGGAGGCAAACCCGCCGACCCCTCTGGCCCGAACCCACCACTGCGAAGATCCCCCTTTTCTTCCATCCGTAAAGGGGTCACGCTTGAGGAGTGGAAGAACATGGGGAGGCCCCCAGGAGATGGCTTTTCTCCGAGCCGCGGCTGGCTCCTTTCGGGCCTATACGTGGGCCGCGCATGCGCACTCAGGCGCCCAAGCACACACCTCCCTCGGCTCACCTGACCCACCCTTTAGAGGTCACAGCAGTTCCACCGGGTCCCTGGGCACCTGTCCGTGGACACAGGAGCCCTCCCTGCCACCTAGAGGACCACGCGATTTCCGCTGGGGAACACTGCCCAGAAGCACTCCCAGCCTCCCACAGACACTGTGCGCAGGATAGACTTGTGGACCAGGGGCCTGGGCGGGGAATTTTCCAGGGAACTCTCTAAAGGCCAGGTGCCCTCTGTCGCCCTGGGAGTGCCCACGCCCTCCCTTAACCCTGCAGAACACTATCATCCAGCAATAAGGAGCCCTCTGCCTCCACGGGGCTCAAACACCTGGGCCCGTTGTGCGAGCACCTGGCGTACGTGGAGGCAAACCCGCAGACCCCTCTGGCCCGAACCCACCACTGCGAAGATCCCCCTTTTCTTCCATCCGTAAAGGGGTCCTCCTTGAGGAGAGGAGGAACATGGGGAGGCCCCCAGGAGATGGCTTTTCTCCGAGCCGGGGCTGGCTGGTTTCGGGCCTATACTTGGGCCGCGCGTGCGCACTCAGGCTCCCCACCACAAGCCTTCCTCGGGTCACGGGACTCACCCTCTAGGTGTCTCCTGAACCACCCCTGAGGGGTCTGGTGACCCAACCCTGAGGGGTCACGTGACTCACCCCTGAGGGGTCTCGTGACCCACCCCTGAGGGGTCACGTGACCCACCCCCGAGGGGTCACGTGACCCACCCCCGAGGGGTCACATGACCCACAATTTTGGGGTCACGTGACCCACCCCTGAGGGGCCACGTGACCCACCCTTGAGGAGTCTCGTGACCCAGCCTTTTGGGGTCACGTGACCCGTCCTTGAGGGGTCCCGTGACGCACCCTTGGGAGGTCAGCAGCCCCACACTTGAGGGGTCACATGACCACCTTGAGAGGTCACAGCAGTTTTACAGGGTCCCTGCGCACCTGTTCGGGGAAACAGAAGCCCTCCCTGCCACTCAGAGGACCGCACGATTTCCCACAGGCCACACTGCCTAGCAGCACCTTCAGCCCCACACAGACAGTGTGCTAAGGACAGACTTGGGTACCGGTGGCATGGGCGGGGGATTTCCCATGGAACTCTCTAAGGGCCCGGCGCCCTGTGTGGCCGGGGGAGTGCCTATGCCGTTCCATGACCCCGCAGGACACTTGCATCCAGCAATAAGCAGCCCTCTGCCTCCACGGGGCACAAACATTTGGGCCCGGTGTGCGGGCACCTGGCGTACGTGGAGGCAAACCCGCCGACCCCTCTGGCCCGAACCCACCACTGCGAAGATCCCCCTTTTCTTCCATCCGTAAAGGGGTCACGCTTGAGGAGTGGAAGAACATGGGGAGGCCCCCAGGAGATGGCTTTTCTCCGAGCCGCGGCTGGCTCGTTTCGGGCCTATATGTGGGCCGTGCATGCGCACTCAGGCGCCCAAGCACACACCTCCCTCGGCTCACCTGACCCACCCTTTAGAGGTCACAGCAGTTCCACCGGGTCCCTGGGCACCTGTCCGTGGACACAGGAGCCCTCCCTGCCACCTAGAGGACCACGCGATTTCCGCTGGGGAACACTGCCCAGAAGCACTCCCAGCCTCCCACAGACACTGTGTGCAGGATAGACTTGTGGACCAGGGGCCTGGGCGGGGAATTTTCCAGGGAACTCTCTAAAGGCCAGGTGCCCTCTGTCGCCCTGGGAGTGCCCACGCCCTCCCTTAACCCTGCAGGACACTATCATCCAGCAATAAGGAGCCCTCTGCCTCCACGGGGCTCAAACACCTGGGCCCGTTGTGCGAGCACCTGGCGTACGTGCAGGCAAAACCGCAGACCCCTCTGGCCCGAACCCACCACTGCGAAGATCCCCCTTTTCTTCCATCCGTAAAGGGGTCCTCCTTGAGGAGAGGAGGAACATGGGGAGGCCCCCAGGAGATGGCTTTTCTCCGAGCCGGGGCTGGCTGGTTTCGGGCCTATACTTGGGCCGCGCGTGCGCACTCAGGCTCCCCACCACAAGCCTTCCTCGGGTCACGGGACTCACCCTCTAGGTGTCTCCTGACCCACCCCTGAGGGGTCTGGTGACCCAACCCTGAGGGGTCACGTGACCCAACCCCGAGGGGTCACGTGACACACCCTTGAGGAGTCTCCTGACCCACCCTTTTGGGGTCACGTGACCCACCCTTGAGGAGTCTCCTGACACACTCTTTTGGGGTCACGTGACCCGTCCTTGAGGGGTCTCGTGACCCACCCTTGAGGGGTCCCGTGACCCACCCTTGGGAGGTCAGCTGCCCCACACTTGAGGGGTCACATGACCACCTTGAGAGATCACAGCAGTTTTACAGGGTCCCTGCGCACCTGTTCGGGGAAACAGAAGCCCTCCCTGCCACTCAGAGGACCGCACGATTTCCCACAGGCTACACTGCCTAGCAGCACCTTCAGCCCCGCACAGACAGTGTGCTAAGGACAGACTTGGGTACAGGGGGCATGGGCGGGGGATTTCCCATGGAACTCTATAAGGGCCCGGCGCCCTGTGTGGCCGGGGGAGTGCCCATGCCGTTCCTTGACCCGGCAGGACACTTGCATCCAGCAATAAGCAGCCCTCTGCCTCCACGGGGCACAAACACCTGGGCCCGGTGTGCGGGCACCTGGCGTACGTGGAGGCAAACCCGCCGACCCCTCTGGCCCGAACCCACCACTGCGAAGATCCCCCATTTCTTCCATCCGTAAAGGGGTCACGCTCGAGGATTGGAAGAACCTGGGGAGGCCCCGAGGAGGTGGCTTTTCTCCGAGCCGCGGCTGGCTGGTTTCGGGCCTATACGTGGGCCGCGCGTGCGCACTCAGGCTCCCCATCACAAGCCTTCCTCGGGTCACGGGACTCACCCTTGAGGTGTCTCCTGACCCACCCCTGAGGGGTCACGTGACCCACCCCCGAGGGGTCAAATGACCCACCCCAGAGGGGTCACGTGACCCACCCCTGAGGGGTCTCGTGACCCACCCTTGAGGAGTCTCGTGACCCACCCTTTTGGGGTCACGTGACCCGTCCTTGAGGGGTCCCGTGACGCACCCTTGGGAGGTCAGCAGCCCCACACTTGAGGGGTCACATGACCACCTTGAGAGGTCACAGCAGTTTTACAGGGTCCCTGCGCACCTGTTCGGGGAAACAGAAGCCCTCCCTGCCACTCAGAGGACCGCACCATTTCCCACAGGCCACACTGCCTAGCAGCACCTTCAGCCCCGCACAGACAGTGTGCTAAGGACAGACTTGGGTACCGGGGGCATGGGCGGGGGATTTCCCATGGAACTCTCTAAGGGCCCGGCGCCCTGTGTGGCGGGGGGAGTGCCCATGCCGTTCCTTGACCCCGCAGGACACTTGCATCCAGCAATAAGCAGCCCTCTGCCTCCACGGGGCACAAACACCTGGGCCCGGTGTGCGGGCACCTGGCGTACGTGGAGGCAAACCCGCCGACCCCTCTGGCCCGAACCCACCACTGCGAAGATCCCCCTTTTCTTCCATCCGTAAAGGGGTCACGCTTGAGGAGTGGAAGAACATGGGGAGGCCCCCAGGAGATGGCTTTTCTCCGAGCCGCGGCTGGCTCGTTTCGGGCCTATATGTGGGCCGCGCATGCGCACTCAGGCGCCCAAGCACACACCTCCCTCGGCTCACCTGACCCACCCTTTAGAGGTCACAGCAGTTCCACCGGGTCCCTGGGCACCTGTCCGTGGACACAGGAGCCCTCCCTGCCACCTAGAGGACCACGCGATTTCCGCTGGGGAACACTGCCCAGAAGCACTCCCAGCCTCCCACAGACACTGTGCGCAGGATAGACTTGTGGACCAGGGGCCTGGGCGGGGAATTTTCCAGGGAACTCTCTAAAGGCCAGGTGCCCTCTGTCGCCCTGGGAGTGCCCACGCCCTCCCTTAACCCTGCAGAACACTATCATCCAGCAATAAGGAGCCCTCTGCCTCCACGGGGCTCAAACACCTGGGCCCGTTGTGCGAGCACCTGGCGTACGTGGAGGCAAACCCGCAGACCCCTCTGGCCCGAACCCACCACTGCGAAGATCCCCCTTTTCTTCCATCCGTAAAGGGGTCCTCCTTGAGGAGAGGAGGAACATGGGGAGGCCCCCAGGAGATGGCTTTTCTCCGAGCCGGGGCTGGCTGGTTTCGGGCCTATACTTGGGCCGCGCGTGCGCACTCAGGCTCCCCACCACAAGCCTTCCTCGGGTCACGGGACTCACCCTCTAGGTGTCTCCTGAACCACCCCTGAGGGGTCTGGTGACCCAACCCTGAGGGGTCACGTGACTCACCCCTGAGGGGTCTCGTGACCCACCCCTGAGGGGTCACGTGACCCACCCCCGAGGGGTCACGTGACCCACCCCCGAGGGGTCACATGACCCACAATTTTGGGGTCACGTGACCCACCCCTGAGGGGCCACGTGACCCACCCTTGAGGAGTCTCGTGACCCAGCCTTTTGGGGTCACGTGACCCGTCCTTGAGGGGTCCCGTGACGCACCCTTGGGAGGTCAGCAGCCCCACACTTGAGGGGTCACATGACCACCTTGAGAGGTCACAGCAGTTTTACAGGGTCCCTGCGCACCTGTTCGGGGAAACAGAAGCCCTCCCTGCCACTCAGAGGACCGCACGATTTCCCACAGGCCACACTGCCTAGCAGCACCTTCAGCCCCACACAGACAGTGTGCTAAGGACAGACTTGGGTACCGGGGGCATGGGCGGGGGATTTCCCATGGAACTCTCTAAGGGCCCGGCGCCCTGTGTGGCCGGGGGAGTGCCTATGCCGTTCCATGACCCCGCAGGACACTTGCATCCAGCAATAAGCAGCCCTCTGCCTCCACGGGGCACAAACATTTGGGCCCGGTGTGCGGGCACCTGGCGTACGTGGAGGCAAACCCGCCGACCCCTCTGGCCCGAACCCACCACTGCGAAGATCCCCCTTTTCTTCCATCCGTAAAGGGGTCACGCTTGAGGAGTGGAAGAACATGGGGAGGCCCCCAGGAGATGGCTTTTCTCCGAGCCGCGGCTGGCTCGTTTCGGGCCTATATGTGGGCCGTGCATGCGCACTCAGGCGCCCAAGCACACACCTCCCTCGGCTCACCTGACCCACCCTTTAGAGGTCACAGCAGTTCCACCGGGTCCCTGGGCACCTGTCCGTGGACACAGGAGCCCTCCCTGCCACCTAGAGGACCACGCGATTTCCGCTGGGGAACACTGCCCAGAAGCACTCCCAGCCTCCCACAGACACTGTGTGCAGGATAGACTTGTGGACCAGGGGCCTGGGCGGGGAATTTTCCAGGGAACTCTCTAAAGGCCAGGTGCCCTCTGTCGCCCTGGGAGTGCCCACGCCCTCCCTTAACCCTGCAGGACACTATCATCCAGCAATAAGGAGCCCTCTGCCTCCACGGGGCTCAAACACCTGGGCCCGTTGTGCGAGCACCTGGCGTACGTGCAGGCAAAACCGCAGACCCCTCTGGCCCGAACCCACCACTGCGAAGATCCCCCTTTTCTTCCATCCGTAAAGGGGTCCTCCTTGAGGAGAGGAGGAACATGGGGAGGCCCCCAGGAGATGGCTTTTCTCCGAGCCGGGGCTGGCTGGTGTCGGGCCTATACTTGGGCCGCGCGTGCGCACTCAGGCTCCCCACCACAAGCCTTCCTCGGGTCACGGGACTCACCCTCTAGGTGTCTCCTGACCCACCCCTGAGGGGTCTGGTGACCCAACCCTGAGGGGTCACGTGACTCACCCCTGAGGGGTCACGTGACCCACCCTTTTGGGGTCACGTGACCCAACCCCGAGGGGTCACGTGACACACCCTTGAGGAGTCTCCTGACCCACCCTTTTGGGGTCACGTGACCCACCCTTGAGGAGTCTCCTGACACACTCTTTTGGGGTCACGTGACCCGTCCTTGAGGGGTCTCGTGACCCACCCTTGAGGGGTCCCGTGACCCACACTTTTGGGGTCACGTGACCCGTCCTTGAGGGGTCTCGTGACCCACCCTTGAGGGGTCACGTGACCCACCCCTGAGGGGTCTCGTGACCCACCCTTGAGGAGTCTCGTGACCCACCCTTTTGGGGTCACGTGACCCGTCCTTGAGGGGTCCCGTGACCCACCCTTGGGAGGTCAGCTGCCCCACACTTGAGGGGTCACATGACCACCTTGAGAGGTCACAGCAGTTTTACAGGGTCCCTCCGCACCTGTTCGGGGAAACAGAAGCCCTCCCTGCCACTCAGAGGACCGCACGATTTCCCACAGGCCACACTGCCTAGCAGCACCTTCAGCCCCGCACAGACAGTGTGCTAAGGACAGACTTGGGTACGGGGCTCATGGGCGGGGGATTTCCCATGGAACTCTCTAAGGGCCCGGCGCCCTGTGTGGCCGGGGCAGTGCCCATGCCGTTCCTTGACCCCGCAGGACACTTGCATCCAGCAATAAGCAGCCCTCTGCCTCCACGGGGCACAAACACCTGGGCCCGGTGTGCGGGCACCTGGCGTACGTGGAGGCAAACCCGCCGACCCCTCTGGCCCGAACCCACCACTGCGAAGATCCCCCTTTTCTTCCATCCGTAAAGGGGTCACGCTTGAGGAGTGGAAGAACATGGGGAGGCCCCCAGGAGATGGCTTTTCTCCGAGCCGCGGCTGGCTCGTTTCGGGCCTATATGTGGGCCGTGCATGCGCACTCAGGCGCCCAAGCACACACCTCCCTCGGCTCACCTGACCCACCCTTTAGAGGTCACAGCAGTTCCACCGGGTCCCTGGGCACCTGTCCGTGGACACAGGAGCCCTCCCTGCCACCTAGAGGACCACGCGATTTCCGCTGGGGAACACTGCCCAGAAGCACTCCCAGCCTCCCACAGACACTGTGCGCAGGATAGACTTGTGGACCAGGGGCCTGGGCGGGGAATTTTCCAGGGAACTCTCTAAAGGCCAGGTGCCCTCTGTCGCCCTGGGAGTGCCCACGCCCTCCCTTAACCCTGCAGGACACTATCATCCAGCAATAAGGAGCCCTCTGCCTCCACGGGGCTCAAACACCTGGGCCGGTTGTGCGAGCACCTGGCGTACGTGCAGACAAACCCGCAGACCCCTCTGGCCCGAACCCACCACTGCGAAGATCCCCCTTTTCTTCGATCCGTAAAGGGGTCCTCCTTGAGGAGTGGAGGGACATGGGGATGCCCCCAGGAGATGGCTTTTCTCCGAGCCGCGGCTGGCTGGTTTCGGGCCTATACTTGGGCCGCGCGTGCGCACTCAGGCTCCCCACCACAAGCCTTCCTCGGGTCACGGGACTCACCCTCTAGGTGTCTCCTGACCCACACCTGAGGGGTCTGGTGACCCAAACCTGAGCGGTCACGTGACCCACCCCTGAGGAGTCTCGTGACCCACCCCTGAGGGGTCACGTGACCCACCCACGAGGGGTCACATGACCCACCCCCGAGGGGTCACGTGACCCACCTCGAGGGGTCACATGACCCACCCCGAGGGGTCACGTGACCCAACCCTGAGGGGTCACGTGACCCACCCTTGGGAGGTCAGCTGCCCCACACTTGAGGGGTCACATGACCACCTTGAGGGTCACAGCAGTTTTACAGGGTCCCTGCGCACCTGTTCGGGGAAACAGAAGCCCTCCCTGCCACTCAGAGGACCGCACGATTTCCCACAGGCCACACTGCCTAGCAGCACCTTCAGCCCCGCACAGACAGTGTGCTAAGGACAGACTTGGGTACCGGGGGCATGGGCGGGGGATTTCCCATGGAACTCTCTCAGGGCCCGGCGCCCTGTGTGGCCGGGGGAGTGCCCATGCCGTTCCTTGACCCCGCAGGACACTTGCATCCAGCAATAAGCAGCCCTCTGCCTCCACGGGGCACAAACACCTGGGCCCGGTGTGCGGGCACCTGGCGTACTTGGAGGCAAACCCGCCGACCCCTCTGGCCCGAACCCACCACTGCGAAGATCCCCCATTTCTTCCATCCGTAAAGGGGTCCTCCTTGAGGAGAGGAGGAACATGGGGAGGCCCCCAGGAGATGGCTTTTCTCCGAGCCGTGGCAGGCTGGTTTCGGGCCTATACTTGGGCGGCGCGTGCGCACTCCGGCTCCCCACCACAAGCCTTCCTCGGGTCACAGGACTCACCATCTAGGTGTCTCCTGACCCACCCCTGAGGGGTCTCGTGACGCAACCCTGAGGGGTCACGTGACTCACCCCTGAGGGGTCTCGTGACCCACTCCTGAGGGGTCACGTGACCCACCCTTTTGGGGTCACGTGACCCACCCCCGAGGGGTCACGTGACCCACCCTTGAGGAGTCTCGTGACCCAGCCTTTTGGGGTCACGTGACCCGTCCTTGAGGGGTCCCGTGACGCACCCTTGGGAGGTCAGCAGCCCCACACTTGAGGGGTCACATGACCACCTTGAGAGGTCACAGCAGTTTTACAGGGTCCCTGCGCACCTGTTCGGGGAAACAGAAGCCCTCCCTGCCACTCAGAGGACCGCACCATTTCCCACAGGCCACACTGCCTAGCAGCACCTTCAGCCCCGCACAGACAGTGTGCTAAGGACAGACTTGGGTACCGGGCTCATGGGCGGGGGATTTCCCATGGAACTCTCTAAGGGCCCGGCGCCCTGTGTGGCGGGGGGAGTGCCCATGCCGTTCCTTGACCCCGCAGGACACTTGCATCCAGCAATAAGCAGCCCTCTGCCTCCACGGGGCACAAACACCTGGGCCCGGTGTGCGGGCACCTGGCGTACGTGGAGGCAAACCCGCCGACCCCTCTGGCCCGAACCCACCACTGCGAAGATCCCCCTTTTCTTCCATCCGTAAAGGGGTCACGCTTGAGGAGTGGAAGAACATGGGGAGGCCCCCAGGAGATGGCTTTTCTCCGAGCCGCGGCTGGCTCGTTTCGGGCCTATACGTGGGCCGCGCATGCGCACTCAGGCGCCCAAGCACACACCTCCCTCGGCTCACCTGACCCACCCTTTAGAGGTCACAGCAGTTCCACCGGGTCCCTGGTCACCTGTCCGTGGACACAGGAGCCCTCCCTGCCACCTAGAGGACCACGCGATTTCCGCTGGGGTACACTGCCCAGAAGCACTCCCAGCCTCCCACAGACACTGTGCGCAGGATAGACTTGTGGACCAGGGGCCTGGGCGGGGAATTTTCCAGGGAACTCTCTAAAGGCCAGGTGCCCTCTGTCGCCCTGGGAGTGCCCACGCCCTCCCTTAACCCTGCAGAACACTATCATCCAGCAATAAGGAGCCCTCTGCCTCCACGGGGCTCAAACACCTGGGCCCGGTGTGCGAGCACCTGGCGTACGTGCAGGCAAACACGCAGACCCCTCTGGCCCGAACCCACCACTGCGAAGATCCCCCTTTTCTTCCATCCGTAAAGGGGTCCTCCTTGAGGAGAGGAGGAACATGGGGAGGCCCCCAGGAGATGGCTTTTCTCCGAGCCGCGGCAGGCTGGTTTCGGGCCTATACTTGGGCGGCGCGTGCGCACTCCGGCTCCCCACCACAAGCCTTCCTCGGGTCACAGGACTCACCCTCTAGGTGTCTCCTGACCCACCCCTGAGGGGTCTCGTGACCCAACCCTGAGGGGTCACGTGACCCACCCCTGAGGGGTCTCGTGACCCACCCCTGAGGGGTCACGTGACCCACCCCCGAGGGGTCACATGACCCACCCCCGAGGGGTCACGTGACCCAAACCTGAGGGGTCACGTGACCCACCCCTGAGGGGTCTCGTGACCCACCCCTGAGGGGTCACGTGACCCACACCCGAGGGGTCACGTGACCCACCCTTGAGGAGTCTCGTGACCCACCCTTTTGGGGTCACGTGACCCGTCCTTGAGGGGTCCCGTGACCCACCCTTGGGAGGTCAGCTGCCCCACACTTGAGGGGTCACATGACCACCTTGAGAGTTCACAGCAGTTTTACAGGGTCCCTGCGCACCTGTTCGGGGAAACAGAAGCCCTCCCTGCCACTCAGAGGACCGCACGATTTCCCACAGGCCACACTGCCTAGCAGCACCTTCAGCCCCGCACAGACAGTGTGCTAAGGACAGACTTGGGTACAGGGGGCATGGGCGGGGGATTTCCCATGGAACTCTATAAGGGCCCGGCGCCCTGTGTGGCCGGGGGAGTGCCCATGCCGTTCCTTGACCCCGCAGGACACTTGCATCCAGCAATAAGCAGCCCTCTGCCTCCACGGGGCACAAACACCTGGGCCCGGTGTGCGGGCACCTGGCGTACGTGGAGGCAAACCCGCCGACCCCTCTGGCCCGAACCCACCACTGCGAAGATCCCCCATTTCTTCCATCCGTAAAGGGGTCACGCTCGAGGATTGGATGAACCTGGGGAGGCCCCGAGGAGGTGGCTTTTCTCCGAGCCGCGGCTGGCTGGTTTCGGGCCTATACGTGGGCCGCGAGTGCGCACTCAGGCTCCCCATCACAAGCCTTCCTCGGGTCACGGGACTCACCCTTGAGGTGTCTCCTGACCCACCCCTGAGGGGTCACGTGACCCACCCCCGAGGGGTCAAATGACCCACCCCTGAGGGGTCTCGTGACCCACCCTTGAGGAGTCTCGTGACCCACCCTTTTGGGGTCACGTGACCCGTCCTTGAGGGGTCCCGTGACCCACCCTTGGGAGGTCAGCTGCCCCACACTTGAGGGGTCACATGACCACCTTGAGAGGTCACAGCAGTTTTACAGGGTCCCTCCGCACCTGTTCGGGGAAACAGAAGCCCTCCCTGCCACTCAGAGGACCGCACGATTTCCCACAGGCCACACTGCCTAGCAGCACCTTCAGCCCCGCACAGACAGTGTGCTAAGGACAGACTTGGGTACGGGGCTCATGGGCGGGGGATTTCCCATGGAACTCTCTAAGGGCCCGGCGCCCTGTGTGGCCGGGGCAGTGCCCATGCCGTTCCTTGACCCCGCAGGACACTTGCATCCAGCAATAAGCAGCCCTCTGCCTCCACGGGGCACAAACACCTGGGCCCGGTGTGCGGGCACCTGGCGTACGTGGAGGCAAACCCGCCGACCCCTCTGGCCCGAACCCACCACTGCGAAGATCCCCCTTTTCTTCCATCCGTAAAGGGGTCACGCTTGAGGAGTGGAAGAACATGGGGAGGCCCCCAGGAGATGGCTTTTCTCCGAGCCGCGGCTGGCTCGTTTCGGGCCTATATGTGGGCCGTGCATGCGCACTCAGGCGCCCAAGCACACACCTCCCTCGGCTCACCTGACCC
The DNA here is from genome assembly GCF_022682495.2 of Desmodus rotundus. Lineage (NCBI taxonomy): Eukaryota > Metazoa > Chordata > Mammalia > Chiroptera > Phyllostomidae > Desmodus > Desmodus rotundus. The sequence continues at coordinate 66,452 of NW_026527195.1, forward strand.
ACCCTTTAGAGGTCACAGCAGTTCCACCGGGTCCCTGGGCACCTGTCCGTGGACACAGGAGCCCTCCCTGCCACCTAGAGGACCACGCGATTTCCGCTGGGGAACACTGCCCAGAAGCACTCCCAGCCTCCCACAGACACTGTGCGCAGGATAGACTTGTGGACCAGGGGCCTGGGCGGGGAATTTTCCAGGGAACTCTCTAAAGGCCAGGTGCCCTCTGTCGCCCTGGGAGTGCCCACGCCCTCCCTTAACCCTGCAGGACACTATCATCCAGCAATAAGGAGCCCTCTGCCTCCACGGGGCTCAAACACCTGGGCCGGTTGTGCGAGCACCTGGCGTACGTGCAGACAAACCCGCAGACCCCTCTGGCCCGAACCCACCACTGCGAAGATCCCCCTTTTCTTCGATCCGTAAAGGGGTCCTCCTTGAGGAGTGGAGGGACATGGGGATGCCCCCAGGAGATGGCTTTTCTCCGAGCCGCGGCTGGCTGGTTTCGGGCCTATACTTGGGCCGCGCGTGCGCACTCAGGCTCCCCACCACAAGCCTTCCTCGGGTCACGGGACTCACCCTCTAGGTGTCTCCTGACCCACACCTGAGGGGTCTGGTGACCCAACCCTGAGCGGTCACGTGACCCACCCCTGAGGAGTCTCGTGACCCACCCCTGAGGGGTCACGTGACCCACCCACGAGGGGTCACATGACCCACCCCCGAGGGGTCACGTGACCCACCTCGAGGGGTCACATGACCCACCCCGAGGGGTCACGTGACCCAACCCTGAGGGGTCACGTGACCCACCCTTGGGAGGTCAGCTGCCCCACACTTGAGGGGTCACATGACCACCTTGAGGGTCACAGCAGTTTTACAGGGTCCCTGCGCACCTGTTCGGGGAAACAGAAGCCCTCCCTGCCACTCAGAGGACCGCACGATTTCCCACAGGCCACACTGCCTAGCAGCACCTTCAGCCCCGCACAGACAGTGTGCTAAGGACAGACTTGGGTACCGGGGGCATGGGCGGGGGATTTCCCATGGAACTCTCTAAGGGCCCGGCGCCCTGTGTGGCCGGGGGAGTGCCCATGCCGTTCCTTGACCCCGCAGGACACTTGCATCCAGCAATAAGCAGCCCTCTGCCTCCACGGGGCACAAACACCTGGGCCCGGTGTGCGGGCACCTGGCGTACTTGGAGGCAAACCCGCCGACCCCTCTGGCCCGAACCCACCACTGCGAAGATCCCCCATTTCTTCCATCCGGAAAGGGGTCCTCCTTGAGGAGAGGAGGAACATGGGGAGGCCCCCAGGAGATGGCTTTTCTCCGAGCCGTGGCAGGCTGGTTTCGGGCCTATACTTGGGCGGCGCGTGCGCACTCCGGCTCCCCACCACAAGCCTTCCTCGGGTCACAGGACTCACCATCTAGGTGTCTCCTGACCCACCCCTGAGGGGTCTCGTGACGCAACCCTGAGGGGTCACGTGACTCACCCCTGAGGGGTCTCGTGACCCACTCCTGAGGGGTCACGTGACCCACCCTTTTGGGGTCACGTGACCCACCCCCGAGGGGTCACGTGACCCACCCTTGAGGAGTCTCGTGACCCAGCCTTTTGGGGTCACGTGACCCGTCCTTGAGGGGTCCCGTGACGCACCCTTGGGAGGTCAGCAGCCCCACACTTGAGGGGTCACATGACCACCTTGAGAGGTCACAGCAGTTTTACAGGGTCCCTGCGCACCTGTTCGGGGAAACAGAAGCCCTCCCTGCCACTCAGAGGACCGCACCATTTCCCACAGGCCACACTGCCTAGCAGCACCTTCAGCCCCGCGCAGACAGTGTGCTAAGGACAGACTTGGGTACCGGGGGCATGGGCGGGGGATTTCCCATGGAACTCTCTAAGGGCCCGGCGCCCTGTGTGGCGGGGGGAGTGCCCATGCTGTTCCTTGACCCCGCAGGACACTTGCATCCAGCAATAAGCAGCCCTCTGCCTCCACGGGGCACAAACACCTGGGCCCGGTGTGCGGGCACCTGGCGTACGTGGAGGCAAACCCGCCGACCCCTCTGGCCCGAACCCACCACTGCGAAGATCCCCCTTTTCTTCCATCCGTAAAGGGGTCACGCTTGAGGAGTGGAAGAACATGGGGAGGCCCCCAGGAGATGGCTTTTCTCCGAGCCGCGGCTGGCTCGTTTCGGGCCTATACGTGGGCCGCGCATGCGCACTCAGGCGCCCAAGCACACACCTCCCTCGGCTCACCTGACCCACCCTTTAGAGGTCACAGCAGTTCCACCGGGTCCCTGGGCACCTGTCCGTGGACACAGGAGCCCTCCCTGCCACCTAGAGGACCACGCGATTTCCGCTGGGGAACACTGCCCAGAAGCACTCCCAGCCTCCCACAGACACTGTGCGCAGGATAGACTTGTGGACCAGGGGCCTGGGCGGGGAATTTTCCAGGGAACTCTCTAAAGGCCAGGTGCCCTCTGTCGCCCTGGGAGTGCCCACGCCCTCCCTTAACCCTGCAGAACACTATCATCCAGCAATAAGGAGCCCTCTGCCTCCACGGGGCTCAAACACCTGGGCCCGTTGTGCGAGCACCTGGCGTACGTGGAGGCAAACCCGCAGACCCCTCTGGCCCGAACCCACCACTGCGAAGATCCCCCTTTTCTTCCATCCGTAAAGGGGTCCTCCTTGAGGAGAGGAGGAACATGGGGAGGCCCCCAGGAGATGGCTTTTCTCCGAGCCGGGGCTGGCTGGTTTCGGGCCTATACTTGGGCCGCGCGTGCGCACTCAGGCTCCCCACCACAAGCCTTCCTCGGGTCACGGGACTCACCCTCTAGGTGTCTCCTGAACCACCCCTGAGGGGTCTGGTGACCCAACCCTGAGGGGTCACGTGACTCACCCCTGAGGGGTCTCGTGACCCACCCCTGAGGGGTCACGTGACCCACCCCCCGAGGGGTCACGTGACCCACCCCCGAGGGGTCACATGACCCACAATTTTGGGGTCACGTGACCCACCCCTGAGGGGCCACGTGACCCACCCTTGAGGAGTCTCGTGACCCAGCCTTTTGGGGTCACGTGACCCGTCCTTGAGGGGTCCCGTGACGCACCCTTGGGAGGTCAGCAGCCCCACACTTGAGGGGTCACATGACCACCTTGAGAGGTCACAGCAGTTTTACAGGGTCCCTGCGCACCTGTTCGGGGAAACAGAAGCCCTCCCTGCCACTCAGAGGACCGCACGATTTCCCACAGGCCACACTGCCTAGCAGCACCTTCAGCCCCACACAGACAGTGTGCTAAGGACAGACTTGGGTACCGGGGGCATGGGCGGGGGATTTCCCATGGAACTCTCTAAGGGCCCGGCGCCCTGTGTGGCCGGGGGAGTGCCTATGCCGTTCCATGACCCCGCAGGACACTTGCATCCAGCAATAAGCAGCCCTCTGCCTCCACGGGGCACAAACATTTGGGCCCGGTGTGCGGGCACCTGGCGTACGTGGAGGCAAACCCGCCGACCCCTCTGGCCCGAACCCACCACTGCGAAGATCCCCCTTTTCTTCCATCCGTAAAGGGGTCACGCTTGAGGAGTGGAAGAACATGGGGAGGCCCCCAGGAGATGGCTTTTCTCCGAGCCGCGGCTGGCTCGTTTCGGGCCTATATGTGGGCCGTGCATGCGCACTCAGGCGCCCAAGCACACACCTCCCTCGGCTCACCTGACCCACCCTTTAGAGGTCACAGCAGTTCCACCGGGTCCCTGGGCACCTGTCCGTGGACACAGGAGCCCTCCCTGCCACCTAGAGGACCACGCGATTTCCGCTGGGGAACACTGCCCAGAAGCACTCCCAGCCTCCCACAGACACTGTGTGCAGGATAGACTTGTGGACCAGGGGCCTGGGCGGGGAATTTTCCAGGGAACTCTCTAAAGGCCAGGTGCCCTCTGTCGCCCTGGGAGTGCCCACGCCCTCCCTTAACCCTGCAGGACACTATCATCCAGCAATAAGGAGCCCTCTGCCTCCACGGGGCTCAAACACCTGGGCCCGTTGTGCGAGCACCTGGCGTACGTGCAGGCAAAACCGCAGACCCCTCTGGCCCGAACCCACCACTGCGAAGATCCCCCTTTTCTTCCATCCGTAAAGGGGTCCTCCTTGAGGAGAGGAGGAACATGGGGAGGCCCCCAGGAGATGGCTTTTCTCCGAGCCGGGGCTGGCTGGTTTCGGGCCTATACTTGGGCCGCGCGTGCGCACTCAGGCTCCCCACCACAAGCCTTCCTCGGGTCACGGGACTCACCCTCTAGGTGTCTCCTGACCCACCCCTGAGGGGTCTGGTGACCCAACCCTGAGGGGTCACGTGACCCAACCCCGAGGGGTCACGTGACACACCCTTGAGGAGTCTCCTGACCCACCCTTTTGGGGTCACGTGACCCACCCTTGAGGAGTCTCCTGACACACTCTTTTGGGGTCACGTGACCCGTCCTTGAGGGGTCTCGTGACCCACCCTTGAGGGGTCCCGTGACCCACCCTTGGGAGGTCAGCTGCCCCACACTTGAGGGGTCACATGACCACCTTGAGAGGTCACAGCAGTTTTACAGGGTCCCTGCGCACCTGTTCGGGGAAACAGAAGCCCTCCCTGCCACTCAGAGGACCGCACGATTTCCCACAGGCCACACTGCCTAGCAGCACCTTCAGCCCCGCACAGACAGTGTGCTAAGGACAGACTTGGGTACAGGGGGCATGGGCGGGGGATTTCCCATGGAACTCTATAAGGGCCCGGCGCCCTGTGTGGCCGGGGGAGTGCCCATGCCGTTCCTTGACCCGGCAGGACACTTGCATCCAGCAATAAGCAGCCCTCTGCCTCCACGGGGCACAAACACCTGGGCCCGGTGTGCGGGCACCTGGCGTACGTGGAGGCAAACCCGCCGACCCCTCTGGCCCGAACCCACCACTGCGAAGATCCCCCATTTCTTCCATCCGTAAAGGGGTCACGCTCGAGGATTGGAAGAACCTGGGGAGGCCCCGAGGAGGTGGCTTTTCTCCGAGCCGCGGCTGGCTGGTTTCGGGCCTATACGTGGGCCGCGCGTGCGCACTCAGGCTCCCCATCACAAGCCTTCCTCGGGTCACGGGACTCACCCTTGAGGTGTCTCCTGACCCACCCCTGAGGGGTCACGTGACCCACCCCCGAGGGGTCAAATGACCCACCCCAGAGGGGTCACGTGACCCACCCCTGAGGGGTCTCGTGACCCACCCTTGAGGAGTCTCGTGACCCACCCTTTTGGGGTCACGTGACCCGTCCTTGAGGGGTCCCGTGACCCACCCTTGGGAGGTCAGCTGCCCCACACTTGAGGGGTCACATGACCACCTTGAGAGGTCACAGCAGTTTTACAGGGTCCCTCCGCACCTGTTCGGGGAAACAGAAGCCCTCCCTGCCACTCAGAGGACCGCACGATTTCCCACAGGCCACACTGCCTAGCAGCACCTTCAGCCCCGCACAGACAGTGTGCTAAGGACAGACTTGGGTACCGGGCTCATGGGCGGGGGATTTCCCATGGAACTCTCTAAGGGCCCGGCGCCCTGTGTGGCCGGGGCAGTGCCCATGCCGTTCCTTGACCCCGCAGGACACTTGCATCCAGCAATAAGCAGCCCTCTGCCTCCACGGGGCACAAACACCTGGGCCCGGTGTGCGGGCACCTGGCGTACGTGGAGGCAAACCCGCCGACCCCTCTGGCCCGAACCCACCACTGCGAAGATCCCCCTTTTCTTCCATCCGTAAAGGGGTCACGCTTGAGGAGTGGAAGAACATGGGGAGGCCCCCAGGAGATGGCTTTTCTCCGAGCCGCGGCTGGCTCGTTTCGGGCCTATATGTGGGCCGTGCATGCGCACTCAGGCGCCCAAGCACACACCTCCCTCGGCTCACCTGACCCACCCTTTAGAGGTCACAGCAGTTCCACCGGGTCCCTGGGCACCTGTCCGTGGACACAGGAGCCCTCCCTGCCACCTAGAGGACCACGCGATTTCCGCTGGGGAACACTGCCCAGAAGCACTCCCAGCCTCCCACAGACACTGTGCGCAGGATAGACTTGTGGACCAGGGGCCTGGGCGGGGAATTTTCCAGGGAACTCTCTAAAGGCCAGGTGCCCTCTGTCGCCCTGGGAGTGCCCACGCCCTCCCTTAACCCTGCAGGACACTATCATCCAGCAATAAGGAGCCCTCTGCCTCCACGGGGCTCAAACACCTGGGCCCGTTGTGCGAGCACCTGGCGTACGTGCAGGCAAAACCGCAGACCCCTCTGGCCCGAACCCACCACTGCGAAGATCCCCCTTTTCTTCCATCCGTAAAGGGGTCCTCCTTGAGGAGAGGAGGAACATGGGGAGGCCCCCAGGAGATGGCTTTTCTCCGAGCCGGGGCTGGCTGGTTTCGGGCCTATACTTGGGCCGCGCGTGCGCACTCAGGCTCCCCACCACAAGCCTTCCTCGGGTCACGGGACTCACCCTCTAGGTGTCTCCTGACCCACCCCTGAGGGGTCTGGTGACCCAACCCTGAGGGGTCACGTGACTCACCCCTGAGGGGTCACGTGACCCACCCTTTTGGGGTCACGTGACCCAACCCCGAGGGGTCACGTGACACACCCTTGAGGAGTCTCCTGACCCACCCTTTTGGGGTCACGTGACCCACCCTTGAGGAGTCTCCTGACACACTCTTTTGGGGTCACGTGACCCGTCCTTGAGGGGTCTCGTGACCCACCCTTGAGGGGTCCCGTGACCCACCCTTGGGAGGTCAGCTGCCCCACACTTGAGGGGTCACATGACCACCTTGAGAGGTCACAGCAGTTTTACAGGGTCCCTGCGCACCTGTTCGGGGAAACAGAAGCCCTCCCTGCCACTCAGAGGACCGCACGATTTCCCACAGGCCACACTGCCTAGCAGCACCTTCAGCCCCGCACAGACAGTGTGCTAAGGACAGACTTGGGTACAGGGGGCATGGGCGGGGGATTTCCCATGGAACTCTATAAGGGCCCGGCGCCCTGTGTGGCCGGGGGAGTGCCCATGCCGTTCCTTGACCCCGCAGGACACTTGCATCCAGCAATAAGCAGCCCTCTGCCTCCACGGGGCACAAACACCTGGGCCCGGTGTGCGGGCACCTGGCGTACGTGGAGGCAAACCCGCCGACCCCTCTGGCCCGAACCCACCACTGCGAAGATCCCCCATTTCTTCCATCCGTAAAGGGGTCACGCTCGAGGATTGGAAGAACCTGGGGAGGCCCCGAGGAGGTGGCTTTTCTCCGAGCCGCGGCTGGCTGGTTTCGGGCCTATACGTGGGCCGCTCGTGCGCACTCAGGCTCCCCATCACAAGCCTTCCTCGGGTCACGGGACTCACCCTTGAGGTGTCTCCTGACCCACCCCTGAGGGGTCACGTGACCCACCCCCGAGGGGTCAAATGACCCACCCCAGAGGGGTCACGTGACCCACCCCTGAGGGGTCTCGTGACCCACCCTTGAGGAGTCTCGTGACCCACCCTTTTGGGGTCACGTGACCCGTCCTTGAGGGGTCCCCTGACCCACCCTTGGGAGGTCAGCTGCCCCACACTTGAGGGGTCACATGACCACCTTGAGAGGTCACAGCAGTTTTACAGGGTCCCTCCGCACCTGTTCGGGGAAACAGAAGCCCTCCCTGCCACTCAGAGGACCGCACGATTTCCCACAGGCCACACTGCCTAGCAGCACCTTCAGCCCCGCACAGACAGTGTGCTAAGGACAGACTTGGGTACCGGGCTCATGGGCGGGGGATTTCCCATGGAACTCTCTAAGGGCCCGGCGCCCTGTGTGGCCGGGGCAGTGCCCATGCCGTTCCTTGACCCCGCAGGACACTTGCATCCAGCAATAAGCAGCCCTCTGCCTCCACGGGGCACAAACACCTGGGCCCGGTGTGCGGGCACCTGGCGTACGTGGAGGCAAACCCGCCGACCCCTCTGGCCCGAACCCACCACTGCGAAGATCCCCCTTTTCTTCCATCCGTAAAGGGGTCACGCTTGAGGAGTGGAAGAACATGGGGAGGCCCCCAGGAGATGGCTTTTCTCCGAGCCGCGGCTGGCTCGTTTCGGGCCTATATGTGGGCCGTGCATGCGCACTCAGGCGCCCAAGCACACACCTCCCTCGGCTCACCTGACCCACCCTTTAGAGGTCACAGCAGTTCCACCGGGTCCCTGGGCACCTGTCCGTGGACACAGGAGCCCTCCCTGCCACCTAGAGGACCACGCGATTTCCGCTGGGGAACACTGCCCAGAAGCACTCCCAGCCTCCCACAGACACTGTGCGCAGGATAGACTTGTGGACCAGGGGCCTGGGCGGGGAATTTTCCAGGGAACTCTCTAAAGGCCAGGTGCCCTCTGTCGCCCTGAGAGTGCCCACGCCCTCCCTTAACCCTGCAGGACACTATCATCCAGCAATAAGGAGCCCTCTGCCTCCACGGGGCTCAAACACCTGGGCCCGTTGTGCGAGCACCTGGCGTACGTGCAGGCAAAACCGCAGACCCCTCTGGCCCGAACCCACCACTGCGAAGATCCCCCTTTTCTTCCATCCGTAAAGGGGTCCTCCTTGAGGAGAGGAGGAACATGGGGAGGCCCCCAGGAGATGGCTTTTCTCCGAGCCGGGGCTGGCTGGTTTCGGGCCTATACTTGGGCCGCGCGTGCGCACTCAGGCTCCCCACCACAAGCCTTCCTCGGGTCACGGGACTCACCCTCTAGGTGTCTCCTGACCCACCCCTGAGGGGTCTGGTGACCCAACCCTGAGGGGTCACGTGACTCACCCCTGAGGGGTCACGTGACCCACCCTTTTGGGGTCACGTGACCCAAACCCGAGGGGTCACGTGACACACCCTTGAGGAGTCTCCTGACCCACCCTTTTGGGGTCACGTGACCCACCCTTGAGGAGTCTCCTGACACACTCTTTTGGGGTCACGTGACCCGTCCTTGAGGGGTCTCGTGACCCACCCTTGAGGGGTCCCGTGACCCACACTTTTGGGGTCACGTGACCCGTCCTTGAGGGGTCTCGTGACCCACCCTTGAGGGGTCACGTGACCCACCCCTGAGGGGTCTCGTGACCCACCCTTGAGGAGTCTCGTGACCCACCCTTGAGGGGTCCCGTGACCCACCCTTGGGAGGTCAGCTTCCCCACACTTGAGGGGTCACATGACCACCTTGAGAGGTCACAGCAGTTTTACAGGGTCCCTCCGCACCTGTTCGGGGAAACAGAAGCCCTCCCTGCCACTCAGAGGACCGCACGATTTCCCACAGGCCACACTGCCTAGCAGCACCTTCAGCCCCGCACAGACAGTGTGCTAAGGACAGACTTGGGTACCGGGCTCATGGGCGGGGGATTTCCCATGGAACTCTCTAAGGGCCCGGCGCCCTGTGTGGCCGGGGCAGTGCCCATGCCGTTCCTTGACCCCGCAGGACACTTGCATCCAGCAATAAGCAGCCCTCTGCCTCCACGGGGCACAAACACCTGGGCCCGGTGTGCGGGCACCTGGCGTACGTGGAGGCAAACCCGCCGACCCCTCTGGCCCGAACCCACCACTGCGAAGATCCCCCTTTTCTTCCATCCGTAAAGGGGTCACGCTTGAGGAGTGGAAGAACATGGGGAGGCCCCCAGGAGATGGCTTTTCTCCGAGCCGCGGCTGGCTCGTTTCGGGCCTATACGTGGGCCGCGCATGCGCACTCAGGCGCCCAAGCATACACCTCCCTCGGCTCACCTGACCCACCCTTTAGAGGTCACAGCAGTTCCACCGGGTCCCTGGGCACCTGTCCGTGGACACAGGAGCCCTCCCTGCCACCTAGAGGACCACGCGATTTCCGCTGGGGAACACTGCCCAGAAGCACTCCCAGCCTCCCACAGACACTGTGCGCAGGATAGACTTGTGGACCAGGGGCCTGGGCGGGGAATTTTCCAGGGAACTCTCTAAAGGCCAGGTGCCCTCTGTCGCCCTGAGAGTGCCCACGCCCTCCCTTAACCCTGCAGGACACTATCATCCAGCAATAAGGAGCCCTCTGCCTCCACGGGGCTCAAACACCTGGGCCGGTTGTGCGAGCACCTGGCGTACGTGCAGGCAAACCCGCAGACCCCTCTGGCCCGAACCCACCACTGCGAAGATCCCCCTTTTCTTCGATCCGTAAAGGGGTCCTCCTTGAGGAGTGGAGGGACATGGGGAGGCCCCCAGGAGATGGCTTTTCTCCGAGCCGCGGCTGGCTGGTTTCGGGCCTATACTTGGGCCGCGCGTGCGCACTCAGGCTCCCCACCACAAGCCTTCCTCGGGTCACGGGACTCACCCTCTAGGTGTCTCCTGACCCACACCTGAGGGGTCTGGTGACCCAACCCTGAGCGGTCACGTGAACCACCCCTGAGGGGTCTCGCGACCCACCCCTGAGGGGTCACGTGACCCACCCACGAGGGGTCACATGACCCACCCCCGAGGGGTCACGTGACCCAAACCTGAGGGGTCACGTGACCCACCCCTGAGGGGTCTCGTGACCCACCCCTGAGGGGTCACGTGACCCACCTCGAGGGGTCACATGACCCACACCCGAGGGGTCACGTGACTCAACCCTGAGGGGTCACGTGACCCTCCCCTGAGGGGTCTCGTGACCCACCCCTGAGGGGTCACGTGACCCACCCCCGAGGGTCACATGACCCACCCCTGAGGGGTCACGTGACCCACCCTTGAGGAGTCTCCTGACCCACCCTTTTGGGGTCACGTGACCCGTCCTTGAGGGGTCTCGTGACCCACCCTTGAGGGGTCCCGTGACCCACCCTTGGGAGGTCAGCTGCCCCACACTTGAGGGGTCACATGACCACCTTGAGAGGTCACAGCAGTTTTACAGGGTCCCTGCGCACCTGTTCGGGGAAACAGAAGCCCTCCCTGCCACTCAGAGGACCGCACGATTTCCCACAGGCCACACTGCCTAGCAGCACCTTCAGCCCCGCACAGACAGTGTGCTAAGGACAGACTTGGGTACAGGGGGCATGGGCGGGGGATTTCCCATGGAACTCTATAAGGGCCCGGCGCCCTGTGTGGCCGGGGGAGTGCCCATGCCGTTCCATGACCCCGCAGGACACTTGCATCCAGCAATAAGCAGCCCTCTGCCTCCACGGGGCACAAACACCTGGGCCCGGTGTGCGGGCACCTGGCGTACTTGGAGGCAAACCCGCCGACCCCTCTGGCCCGAACCCACCACTGCGAAGATCCCCCATTTCTTCCATCCGTAAAGGGGTCACGCTCGAGGATTGGAAGAACCTGGGGAGGCCCCGAGGAGGTGGCTTTTCTCCGAGCCGCGGCTGGCTGGTTTCGGGCCTATACGTGGGCCGCGCGTGCGCACTCAGGCTCCCCACCACAAGCCTTCCTCGGGTCACGGGACTCACCCTTGAGGTGTCTCCTGACCCACCCCTGAGGGGTCTCGTGACCCACCCCCGAGGGGTCACGTGACCCAACCCTGAGGGGTCACGTGACTCACCCCTGAGGGGTCACGTGACCCACCCTTTTGGGGTCACGTGACCCACCCTTGAGGAGTCTCCTGACCCACCCTTTTGGGGTCACGTGACCCACCCTTGAGGAGTCTCCTGACACACTCTTTTGGGGTCACGTGACCCGTCCTTGAGGGGTCTCGTGACCCACCCTTGAGGGGTCCCGTGACCCACCCTTGGGAGGTCAGCTGCCCCACACTTGAGGGGTCACATGACCACCTTGAGAGGTCACAGCAGTTTTACAGGGTCCCTGCGCACCTGTTCGGGGAAACAGAAGCCCTCCCTGCCACTCAGAGGACCGCACGATTTCCCACAGGCCACACTGCCTAGCAGCACCTTCAGCCCCGCACAGACAGTGTGCTAAGGACAGACTTGGGTACAGGGGGCATGGGCGGGGGATTTCCCATGGAACTCTATAAGGGCCCGGCGCCCTGTGTGGCCGGGGGAGTGCCCATGCCGTTCCTTGACCCCGCAGGACACTTGCATCCAGCAATAAGCAGCCCTCTGCCTCCACGGGGCACAAACACCTGGGCCCGGTGTGCGGGCACCTGGCGTACGTGGAGGCAAACCCGCCGACCCCTCTGGCCCGAACCCACCACTGCGAAGGTCCCCCATTTCTTCCATCCGTAAAGGGGTCACGCTCGAGGATTGGAAGAACCTGGGGAGGCCCCGAGGAGGTGGCTTTTCTCCGAGCCGCGGCTGGCTGGTTTCGGGCCTATACGTGGGCCGCGCGTGCGCACTCAGGCTCCCCATCACAAGCCTTCCTCGGGTCACGGGACTCACCCTTGAGGTGTCTCCTGACCCACCCCTGAGGGGTCACGTGACCCACCCCCGAGGGGTCAAATGACCCACCCCAGAGGGGTCACGTGACCCACCCCTGAGGGGTCTCGTGACCCACCCTTGAGGAGTCTCGTGACCCACCCTTTTGGGGTCACGTGACCCGTCCTTGAGGGGTCCCGTGACCCACCCTTGGGAGGTCAGCTGCCCCACACTTGAGGGGTCAGATGACCACCTTGAGAGGTCACAGCAGTTTTACAGGGTCCCTCCGCACCTGTTCGGGGAAACAGAAGCCCTCCCTGCCACTCAGAGGACCGCACGATTTCCCACAGGCCACACTGCCTAGCAGCACCTTCAGCCCCGCACAGACAGTGTGCTAAGGACAGACTTGGGTACCGGGCTCATGGGCGGGGGATTTCCCATGGAACTCTCTAAGGGCCCGGCGCCCTGTGTGGCCGGGGCAGTGCCCATGCCGTTCCTTGACCCCGCAGGACACTTGCATCCAGCAATAAGCAGCCCTCTGCCTCCACGGGGCACAAACACCTGGGCCCGGTGTGCGGGCACCTGGCGTACGTGGAGGCAAACCCGCCGACCCCTCTGGCCCGAACCCACCACTGCGAAGATCCCCCTTTTCTTCCATCCGTAAAGGGGTCACGCTTGAGGAGTGGAAGACCATGGGGAGGCCCCCAGGAGATGGCTTTTCTCCGAGCCGCGGCTGGCTCGTTTCGGGCCTATATGTGGGCCGTGCATGCGCACTCAGGCGCCCAAGCACACACCTCCCTCGGCTCACCTGACCCACCCTTTAGAGGTCACAGCAGTTCCACCGGGTCCCTGGGCACCTGTCCGTGGACACAGGAGCCCTCCCTGCCACCTAGAGGACCACGCGATTTCCGCTGGGGAACACTGCCCAGAAGCACTCCCAGCCTCCCAAAGACACTGTGCGCAGGATAGACTTGTGGACCAGGGGCCTGGGCGGGGAATTTTCCAGGGAACTCTCTAAAGGCCAGGTGCCCTCTGTCGCCCTGGGAGTGCCCACGCCCTCCCTTAACCCTGCAGGACACTATCATCCAGCAATAAGGAGCCCTCTGCCTCCACGGGGCTCAAACACCTGGGCCGGTTGTGCGAGCACCTGGCGTACGTGCAGACAAACCCGCAGACCCCTCTGGCCCGAACCCACCACTGCGAAGATCCCCCTTTTCTTCGATCCGTAAAGGGGTCCTCCTTGAGGAGTGGAGGGACATGGGGAGGCCCCCAGGAGATGGCTTTTCTCCGAGCCGCGGCTGGCTGGTTTCGGGCCTATACTTGGGCCGCGCGTGCGCACTCAGGCTCCCCACCACAAGCCTTCCTCGGGTCACGGGACTCACCCTCTAGGTGTCTCCTGACCCACCCCTGAGGGGTCTGGTGACCCAACCCTGAGGGGTCACGTGACTCACCCCTGAGGGGTCACGTGACCCACCCTTTTGGGGTCACGTGACCCAACCCCGAGGGGTCACGTGACACACCCTTGAGGAGTCTCCTGACCCACCCTTTTGGGGTCACGTGACCCACCCTTGAGGAGTCTCCTGACACACTCTTTTGGGGTCACGTGACCCGTCCTTGAGGGGTCTCGTGACCCACCCTTGAGGGGTCCCGTGACCCACACTTTTGGGGTCACGTGACCCGTCCTTGAGGGGTCTCGTGACCCACCCTTGAGGGGTCACGTGACCCACCCCTGAGGGGTCTCGTGACCCACCCTTGAGGAGTCTCGTGACCCACCCTTTTGGGGTCACGTGACCCGTCCTTGAGGGGTCTCGTGACCCACCCTTGAGGGGTCCCGTGACCCACCCTTGGGAGGTCAGCTGCCCCACACTTGAGGGGTCACATGACCACCTTGAGAGGTCACAGCAGTTTTACAGGGTCCCTCCGCACCTGTTCGGGGAAACAGAAGCCCTCCCTGCCACTCAGAGGACCGCACGATTTCCCACAGGCCACACTGCCTAGCAGCACCTTCAGCCCCGCACAGACAGTGTGCTAAGGACAGACTTGGGTACCGGGCTCATGGGCGGGGGATTTCCCATGGAACTCTCTAAGGGCCCGGCGCCCTGTGTGGCCGGGGCAGTGCCCATGCCGTTCCTTGACCCCGCAGGACACTTGCATCCAGCAATAAGCAGCCCTCTGCCTCCACGGGGCACAAACACCTGGGCCCGGTGTGCGGGCACCTGGCGTACGTGGAGGCAAACCCGCCGACCCCTCTGGCCCGAACCCACCACTGCGAAGATCCCCCTTTTCTTCCATCCGTAAAGGGGTCACGCTTGAGGAGTGGAAGACCATGGGGAGGCCCCCAGGAGATGGCTTTTCTCCGAGCCGCGGCTGGCTCGTTTCGGGCCTATATGTGGGCCGTGCATGCGCACTCAGGCGCCCAAGCACACACCTCCCTCGGCTCACCTGACCCACCCTTTAGAGGTCACAGCAGTTCCACCGGGTCCCTGGGCACCTGTCCGTGGACACAGGAGCCCTCCCTGCCACCTAGAGGACCACGCGATTTCCGCTGGGGAACACTGCCCAGAAGCACTCCCAGCCTCCCACAGACACTGTGCGCAGGATAGACTTGTGGACCAGGGGCCTGGGCGGGGAATTTTCCAGGGAACTCTCTAAAGGCCAGGTGCCCTCTGTCGCCCTGGGAGTGCCCACGCCCTCCCTTAACCCTGCAGGACACTATCATCCAGCAATAAGGAGCCCTCTGCCTCCACGGGGCTCAAACACCTGGGCCGGTTGTGCGAGCACCTGGCGTACGTGCAGACAAACCCGCAGACCCCTCTGGCCCGAACCCACCACTGCGAAGATCCCCCTTTTCTTCGATCCGTAAAGGGGTCCTCCTTGAGGAGTGGAGGGACATGGGGAGGCCCCCAGGAGATGGCTTTTCTCCGAGCCGCGGCTGGCTGGTTTCGGGCCTATACTTGGGCCGCGCGTGCGCACTCAGGCTCCCCACCACAAGCCTTCCTCGGGTCACGGGACTCACCCTCTAGGTGTCTCCTGACCCACCCCTGAGGGGTCTGGTGACCCAACCCTGAGGGGTCACGTGACTCACCCCTGAGGGGTCACGTGACCCACCCTTTTGGGGTCACGTGACCCAACCCCGAGGGGTCACGTGACACACCCTTGAGGAGTCTCCTGACCCACCCTTTTGGGGTCACGTGACCCACCCTTGAGGAGTCTCCTGACACACTCTTTTGGGGTCACGTGACCCGTCCTTGAGGGGTCTCGTGACCCACCCTTGAGGGGTCCCGTGACCCACACTTTTGGGGTCACGTGACCCGTCCTTGAGGGGTCTCGTGACCCACCCTTGAGGGGTCACGTGACCCACCCCTGAGGGGTCTCGTGACCCACCCTTGAGGAGTCTCGTGACCCACCCTTTTGGGGTCACGTGACCCGTCCTTGAGGGGTCTCGTGACCCACCCTTGAGGGGTCCCGTGACCCACCCTTGGGAGGTCAGCTGCCCCACACTTGAGGGGTCACATGACCACCTTGAGAGGTCACAGCAGTTTTACAGGGTCCCTCCGCACCTGTTCGGGGAAACAGAAGCCCTCCCTGCCACTCAGAGGACCGCACGATTTCCCACAGGCCACACTGCCTAGCAGCACCTTCAGCCCCGCACAGACAGTGTGCTAAGGACAGACTTGGGTACCGGGCTCATGGGCGGGGGATTTCCCATGGAACTCTCTAAGGGCCCGGCGCCCTGTGTGGCCGGGGCAGTGCCCATGCCGTTCCTTGACCCCGCAGGACACTTGCATCCAGCAATAAGCAGCCCTCTGCCTCCACGGGGCACAAACACCTGGGCCCGGTGTGCGGGCACCTGGCGTACGTGGAGGCAAACCCGCCGACCCCTCTGGCCCGAACCCACCACTGCGAAGATCCCCCTTTTCTCACATCCGTAAAGGGGTCACGCTTGAGGAGTGGAAGAACATGGGGAGGCCCCCAGGAGATGGCTTTTCTCCGAGCCGCGGCTGGCTCGTTTCGGGCCTATATGTGGGCCGTGCATGCGCACTCAGGCGCCCAAGCACACACCTCCCTCGGCTCACCTGACCCACCCTTTAGAGGTCACAGCAGTTCCACCGGGTCCCTGGGCACCTGTCCGTGGACACAGGAGCCCTCCCTGCCACCTAGAGGACCACGCGATTTCCGCTGGGGAACACTGCCCAGAAGCACTCCCAGCCTCCCACAGACACTGTGCGCAGGATAGACTTGTGGACCAGGGGCCTGGGCGGGGAATTTTCCAGGGAACTCTCTAAAGGCCAGGTGCCCTCTGTCGCCCTGAGAGTGCCCACGCCCTCCCTTAACCCTGCAGGACACTATCATCCAGCAATAAGGAGCCCTCTGCCTCCACGGGGCTCAAACACCTGGGCCGGTTGTGCGAGCACCTGGCGTACGTGCAGGCAAACCCGCAGACCCCTCTGGCCCGAACCCACCACTGCGAAGATCCCCCTTTTCTTCGATCCGTAAAGGGGTCCTCCTTGAGGAGTGGAGGGACATGGGGAGGCCCCCAGGAGATGGCTTTTCTCCGAGCCGCGGCTGGCTGGTTTCGGGCCTATACTTGGGCCGCGCGTGCGCACTCAGGCTCCCCACCACAAGCCTTCCTCGGGTCACGGGACTCACCCTCTAGGTGTCTCCTGACCCACACCTGAGGGGTCTGGTGACCCAACCCTGAGCGGTCACGTGACCCACCCCTGAGGGGTCTCGCGACCCACCCCTGAGGGGTCACGTGACCCACCCACGAGGGGTCACATGACCCACCCCCGAGGGGTCACGTGACCCAAACCTGAGGGGTCACGTGACCCACCCCTGAGGGGTCTCGTGACCCACCCCTGAGGGGTCACGTGACCCACCTCGAGGGGTCACATGACCCACACCCGAGGGGTCACGTGACCCAACCCTGAGGGGTCACGTGACCCACCCCTGAGGGGTCTCGTGACCCACCCCTGAGGGGTCACGTGACCCACCCCCGAGGGTCACATGACCCACCCCTGAGGGGTCACGTGACCCACCCTTGAGGAGTCTCCTGACCCACCCTTTTGGGGTCACGTGACCCGTCCTTGAGGGGTCTCGTGACCCACCCTTGAGGGGTCCCGTGACCCACCCTTGGGAGGTCAGCTGCCCCACACTTGAGGGGTCACATGACCACCTTGAGAGGTCACAGCAGTTTTACAGGGTCCCTGCGCACCTGTTCGGGGAAACAGAAGCCCTCCCTGCCACTCAGAGGACCGCACGATTTCCCACAGGCCACACTGCCTAGCAGCACCTTCAGCCCCGCACAGACAGTGTGCTAAGGACAGACTTGGGTACAGGGGGCATGGGCGGGGGATTTCCCATGGAACTCTATAAGGGCCCGGCGCCCTGTGTGGCCGGGGGAGTGCCCATGCCGTTCCATGACCCCGCAGGACACTTGCATCCAGCAATAAGCAGCCCTCTGCCTCCACGGGGCACAAACACCTGGGCCCGGTGTGCGGGCACCTGGCGTACTTGGAGGCAAACCCGCCGACCCCTCTGGCCCGAACCCACCACTGCGAAGATCCCCCATTTCTTCCATCCGTAAAGGGGTCACGCTCGAGGATTGGAAGAACCTGGGGAGGCCCCGAGGAGGTGGCTTTTCTCCGAGCCGCGGCTGGCTGGTTTCGGGCCTATACGTGGGCCGCGCGTGCGCACTCAGGCTCCCCACCACAAGCCTTCCTCGGGTCACGGGACTCACCCTTGAGGTGTCTCCTGACCCACCCCTGAGGGGTCTCGTGACCCACCCCCGAGGGGTCACGTGACCCAACCCTGAGGGGTCACGTGACTCACCCCTGAGGGGTCACGTGACCCACCCTTTTGGGGTCACGTGACCCACCCTTGAGGAGTCTCCTGACACACTCTTTTGGGGTCACGTGACCCGTCCTTGAGGGGTCTCGTGACCCACCCTTGAGGGGTCCCGTGACCCACCCTTGGGAGGTCAGCTGCCCCACACTTGAGGGGTCACATGACCACCTTGAGAGGTCACAGCAGTTTTACAGGGTCCCTGCGCACCTGTTCGGGGAAACAGAAGCCCTCCCTGCCACTCAGAGGACCGCACGATTTCCCACAGGCCACACTGCCTAGCAGCACCTTCAGCCCCGCACAGACAGTGTGCTAAGGACAGACTTGGGTACAGGGGGCATGGGCGGGGGATTTCCCATGGAACTCTATAAGGGCCCGGCGCCCTGTGTGGCCGGGGGAGTGCCCATGCCGTTCCTTGACCCCGCAGGACACTTGCATCCAGCAATAAGCAGCCCTCTGCCTCCACGGGGCACAAACACCTGGGCCCGGTGTGCGGGCACCTGGCGTACGTGGAGGCAAACCCGCCGACCCCTCTGGCCCGAACCCACCACTGCGAAGGTCCCCCATTTCTTCCATCCGTAAAGGGGTCACGCTCGAGGATTGGAAGAACCTGGGGAGGCCCCGAGGAGGTGGCTTTTCTCCGAGCCGCGGCTGGCTGGTTTCGGGCCTATACGTGGGCCGCGCGTGCGCACTCAGGCTCCCCATCACAAGCCTTCCTCGGGTCACGGGACTCACCCTTGAGGTGTCTCCTGACCCACCCCTGAGGGGTCACGTGACCCACCCCCGAGGGGTCAAATGACCCACCCCAGAGGGGTCACGTGACCCACCCCTGAGGGGTCTCGTGACCCACCCTTGAGGAGTCTCGTGACCCACCCTTTTGGGGTCACGTGACCCGTCCTTGAGGGGTCCCGTGACCCACCCTTGGGAGGTCAGCTGCCCCACACTTGAGGGGTCAGATGACCACCTTGAGAGGTCACAGCAGTTTTACAGGGTCCCTCCGCACCTGTTCGGGGAAACAGAAGCCCTCCCTGCCACTCAGAGGACCGCACGATTTCCCACAGGCCACACTGCCTAGCAGCACCTTCAGCCCCGCACAGACAGTGTGCTAAGGACAGACTTGGGTACCGGGCTCATGGGCGGGGGATTTCCCATGGAACTCTCTAAGGGCCCGGCGCCCTGTGTGGCCGGGGCAGTGCCCATGCCGTTCCTTGACCCCGCAGGACACTTGCATCCAGCAATAAGCAGCCCTCTGCCTCCACGGGGCACAAACACCTGGGCCCGGTGTGCGGGCACCTGGCGTACGTGGAGGCAAACCCGCCGACCCCTCTGGCCCGAACCCACCACTGCGAAGATCCCCCTTTTCTTCCATCCGTAAAGGGGTCACGCTTGAGGAGTGGAAGACCATGGGGAGGCCCCCAGGAGATGGCTTTTCTCCGAGCCGCGGCTGGCTCGTTTCGGGCCTATATGTGGGCCGTGCATGCGCACTCAGGCGCCCAAGCACACACCTCCCTCGGCTCACCTGACCCACCCTTTAGAGGTCACAGCAGTTCCACCGGGTCCCTGGGCACCTGTCCGTGGACACAGGAGCCCTCCCTGCCACCTAGAGGACCACGCGATTTCCGCTGGGGAACACTGCCCAGAAGCACTCCCAGCCTCCCAAAGACACTGTGCGCAGGATAGACTTGTGGACCAGGGGCCTGGGCGGGGAATTTTCCAGGGAACTCTCTAAAGGCCAGGTGCCCTCTGTCGCCCTGGGAGTGCCCACGCCCTCCCTTAACCCTGCAGGACACTATCATCCAGCAATAAGGAGCCCTCTGCCTCCACGGGGCTCAAACACCTGGGCCGGTTGTGCGAGCACCTGGCGTACGTGCAGACAAACCCGCAGACCCCTCTGGCCCGAACCCACCACTGCGAAGATCCCCCTTTTCTTCGATCCGTAAAGGGGTCCTCCTTGAGGAGTGGAGGGACATGGGGAGGCCCCCAGGAGATGGCTTTTCTCCGAGCCGCGGCTGGCTGGTTTCGGACCTATACTTGGGCCGCGCGTGCGCACTCAGGCTCCCCACCACAAGCCTTCCTCGGGTCACGGGACTCACCCTCTAGGTGTCTCCTGACCCACCCCTGAGGGGTCTGGTGACCCAACCCTGAGGGGTCACGTGACTCACCCCTGAGGGGTCACGTGACCCACCCTTTTGGGGTCACGTGACCCAACCCCGAGGGGTCACGTGACACACCCTTGAGGAGTCTCCTGACCCACCCTTTTGGGGTCACGTGACCCACCCTTGAGGAGTCTCCTGACACACTCTTTTGGGGTCACGTGACCCGTCCTTGAGGGGTCTCGTGACCCACCCTTGAGGGGTCCCGTGACCCACACTTTTGGGGTCACGTGACCCGTCCTTGAGGGGTCTCGTGACCCACCCTTGAGGGGTCACGTGACCCACCCCTGAGGGGTCTCGTGACCCACCCTTGAGGAGTCTCGTGACCCACCCTTTTGGGGTCACGTGACCCGTCCTTGAGGGGTCTCGTGACCCACCCTTGAGGGGTCCCGTGACCCACCCTTGGGAGGTCAGCTGCCCCACACTTGAGGGGTCACATGACCACCTTGAGAGGTCACAGCAGTTTTACAGGGTCCCTCCGCACCTGTTCGGGGAAACAGAAGCCCTCCCTGCCACTCAGAGGACCGCACGATTTCCCACAGGCCACACTGCCTAGCAGCACCTTCAGCCCCGCACAGACAGTGTGCTAAGGACAGACTTGGGTACCGGGCTCATGGGCGGGGGATTTCCCATGGAACTCTCTAAGGGCCCGGCGCCCTGTGTGGCCGGGGCAGTGCCCATGCCGTTCCTTGACCCCGCAGGACACTTGCATCCAGCAATAAGCAGCCCTCTGCCTCCACGGGGCACAAACACCTGGGCCCGGTGTGCGGGCACCTGGCGTACGTGGAGGCAAACCCGCCGACCCCTCTGGCCCGAACCCACCACTGCGAAGATCCCCCTTTTCTTCCATCCGTAAAGGGGTCACGCTTGAGGAGTGGAAGACCATGGGGAGGCCCCCAGGAGATGGCTTTTCTCCGAGCCGCGGCTGGCTCGTTTCGGGCCTATATGTGGGCCGTGCATGCGCACTCAGGCGCCCAAGCACACACCTCCCTCGGCTCACCTGACCCACCCTTTAGAGGTCACAGCAGTTCCACCGGGTCCCTGGGCACCTGTCCGTGGACACAGGAGCCCTCCCTGCCACCTAGAGGACCACGCGATTTCCGCTGGGGAACACTGCCCAGAAGCACTCCCAGCCTCCCACAGACACTGTGCGCAGGATAGACTTGTGGACCAGGGGCCTGGGCGGGGAATTTTCCAGGGAACTCTCTAAAGGCCAGGTGCCCTCTGTCGCCCTGGGAGTGCCCACGCCCTCCCTTAACCCTGCAGGACACTATCATCCAGCAATAAGGAGCCCTCTGCCTCCACGGGGCTCAAACACCTGGGCCGGTTGTGCGAGCACCTGGCGTACGTGCAGACAAACCCGCAGACCCCTCTGGCCCGAACCCACCACTGCGAAGATCCCCCTTTTCTTCGATCCGTAAAGGGGTCCTCCTTGAGGAGTGGAGGGACATGGGGAGGCCCCCAGGAGATGGCTTTTCTCCGAGCCGCGGCTGGCTGGTTTCGGGCCTATACTTGGGCCGCGCGTGCGCACTCAGGCTCCCCACCACAAGCCTTCCTCGGGTCACGGGACTCACCCTCTAGGTGTCTCCTGACCCACCCCTGAGGGGTCTGGTGACCCAACCCTGAGGGGTCACGTGACTCACCCCTGAGGGGTCACGTGACCCACCCTTTTGGGGTCACGTGACCCAACCCCGAGGGGTCACGTGACACACCCTTGAGGAGTCTCCTGACCCACCCTTTTGGGGTCACGTGACCCACCCTTGAGGAGTCTCCTGACACACTCTTTTGGGGTCACGTGACCCGTCCTTGAGGGGTCTCGTGACCCACCCTTGAGGGGTCCCGTGACCCACACTTTTGGGGTCACGTGACCCGTCCTTGAGGGGTCTCGTGACCCACCCTTGAGGGGTCACGTGACCCACCCCTGAGGGGTCTCGTGACCCACCCTTGAGGAGTCTCGTGACCCACCCTTTTGGGGTCACGTGACCCGTCCTTGAGGGGTCTCGTGACCCACCCTTGAGGGGTCCCGTGACCCACCCTTGGGAGGTCAGCTGCCCCACACTTGAGGGGTCACATGACCACCTTGAGAGGTCACAGCAGTTTTACAGGGTCCCTCCGCACCTGTTCGGGGAAACAGAAGCCCTCCCTGCCACTCAGAGGACCGCACGATTTCCCACAGGCCACACTGCCTAGCAGCACCTTCAGCCCCGCACAGACAGTGTGCTAAGGACAGACTTGGGTACCGGGCTCATGGGCGGGGGATTTCCCATGGAACTCTCTAAGGGCCCGGCGCCCTGTGTGGCGGGGGGGAGTGCCCATGCCGTTCCTTGACCCCGCAGGACACTTGCATCCAGCAATAAGCAGCCCTCTGCCTCCACGGGGCACAAACACCTGGGCCCGGTGTGCGGGCACCTGGCGTACGTGGAGGCAAACCCGCCGACCCCTCTGGCCCGAACCCACCACTGCGAAGATCCCCGTTTTCTTCCATCCGTAAAGGGGTCACGCTTGAGGAGTGGAAGAACATGGGGAGGCCCCCAGGAGATGGCTTTTCTCCGAGCCGCGGCTGGCTCGTTTCGGGCCTATACGTGGGCCGCGCATGCGCACTCAGGCGCCCAAGCACACACCTCCCTCGGCTCACCTGACCCACCCTTTAGAGGTCACAGCAGTTCCACCGGGTCCTTGGTCACCTGTTCGTGGACACAGGAGCCCTCCCTGCCACCTAGAGGACCACGCGATTTCCGCTGGGGTACACTGCCCAGAAGCACTCCCAGCCTCCCACAGACACTGTGCGCAGGATAGACTTGTGGACCAGGGGCCTGGGCGGGGAATTTTCCAGGGAACTCTCTAAAGGCCAGGTGCCCTCTGTCGCCCTGGGAGTGCCCACGCCCTCCCTTAACCCTGCAGAACACTATCATCCAGCAATAAGAAGCCCTCTGCCTCCACGGGGCTCAAACACCGGGGCCCGTTGTGCGAGCACCTGGCGTACGTGCAGGCAAACACGCAGACCCCTCTGGCCCGAACCCACCACTGCGAAGATCCCCCTTTTCTTCCATCCGTAAAGGGGTCCTCCTTGAGGAGAGGAGGAACATGGGGAGGCCCCCAGGAGATGGCTTTTCTCCGAGCCGCGGCAGGCTGGTTTCGGGCCTATACTTGGGCGGCGCGTGCGCACTCAGGCTCCCCACCACAAGCCTTCCTCGGGTCACGGGACTCACCCTCTAGGTGTCTCCTGACCCACCCCTGAGGGGTCTCGTGACCCAACCCTGAGGGGTCACGTGACCCACCCCTGAGGGGTCTCGTGACCCACCCCTGAGGGGTCACGTGACCCACCCCCGAGGGGTCACATGACCCACCCCCGAGGGGTCACGTCACCCAAACCTGAGGGGTCACGTGACCCACCCCTGAGGGGTCTCGTGACCCACCCCTGAGGGGTCACGTGACCCACCCCCGAGGGGTCACATGACCCATCCCAATGGGTCACGTGACCCAAACCTGAGGGGTCACGTGACCCACCCTTTTGGGGTCACGTGACCCACCCCTGAGGGGTCACGTGACCCACCCTTGAGGAGTCTCGTGACCCACCCTTTTGGGGTCACGTGACCCGTCCTTGAGGGGTCCCGTGACCCACCCTTGGGAGGTCAGCTGCCCCACACTTGAGGGGTCACATGACCACCTTGAGAGGTCACAGCAGTTTTACAGGGTCCCTCCGCACCTGTTCGGGGAAACAGAAGCCCTCCCTGCCACTCAGAGGACCGCACGATTTCCCACAGGCCACACTGCCTAGCAGCACCTTCAGCCCCGCACAGACAGTGTGCTAAGGACAGACTTGGGTACCGGGGGCATGGGCGGGGGATTTCCCATGGAACTCTCTAAGGACCCGGCGCCCTGTGTGGCCGGGGCAGTGCCCATGCCGTTCCTTGACCCCGCAGGACACTTGCATCCAGCAATAAGCAGCCCTCTGCCTCCACGGGGCACAAACACCTGGGCCCGGTGTGCGGGCACCTGGCGTACGTGGAGGCAAACCCGCCGACCCCTCTGGCCCGAACCCACCACTGCGAAGATCCCCCTTTTCTTCCATCCGTAAAGGGGTCACGCTTGAGGAGTGGAAGAACATGGGGAGGCCCCCAGGAGATGGCTTTTCTCCGAGCCGCGGCTGGCTCGTTTCGGGCCTATATGTGGGCCGTGCATGCGCACTCAGGTGCCCAAGCACACACCTCCCTCGGCTCACCTGACCCACCCTTTAGAGGTCACAGCAGTTCCACCGGGTCCCTGGGCACCTGTCCGTGGACACAGGAGCCCTCCCTGCCACCTAGAGGACCACGCGATTTCCGCTGGGTAACACTGCCCAGAAGCACTCCCAGCCTCCCACAGACACTGTGCGCAGGATAGACTTGTGGACCAGGGGCCTGGGCGGGGAATTTTCCAGGGAACTCTCTAAAGGCCAGGTGCCCTCTGTCGCCCTGGGAGTGCCCACGCCCTCCCTTAACCCTGCAGGACACTATCATCCAGCAATAAGGAGCCCTCTGCCTCCACGGGGCTCAAACACCTGGGCCCGTTGTGCGAGCACCTGGCGTACGTGCAGGCAAAACCGCAGACCCCTCTGGCCCGAACCCACCACTGCGAAGATCCCCCTTTTCTTCCATCCGTAAAGGGGTCCTCCTTGAGGAGAGGAGGAACATGGGGAGGCCCCCAGGAGATGGCTTTTCTCCGAGCCGGGGCTGGCTGGTTTCGGGCCTATACTTGGGCCGCGCGTGCGCACTCAGGCTCCCCACCACAAGCCTTCCTCGGGTCACGGGACTCACCCTCTAGGTGTCTCCTGACCCACCCCTGAGGGGTCTCGTGACCCAACCCTGAGGGGTCACGTGACTCACCCCTGAGGGGTCTCGTGACCCACCCCTGAGGGGTCACGTGACCCAACCCCGAGGGGTCACGTGACACACCCTTGAGGAGTCTCCTGACCCACCCTTTTGGGGTCACGTGACCCACCCTTGAGGAGTCTCCTGACACACTCTTTTGGGGTCACGTGACCCGTCCTTGAGGGGTCTCGTGACCCACCCTTGAGGGGTCCCGTGACCCACCCTTGGGAGGTCAGCTGCCCCACACTTGAGGGGTCACATGACCACCTTGAGAGGTCACAGCAGTTTTACAGGGTCCCTGCGCACCTGTTCGGGGAAACAGAAGCCCTCCCTGCCACTCAGAGGACCGCACGATTTCCCACAGGCCACACTGCCTAGCAGCACCTTCAGCCCCGCACAGACAGTGTGCTAAGGACAGACTTGGGTACAGGGGGCATGGGCGGGGGATTTCCCATGGAACTCTATAAGGGCCCGGCGCCCTGTGTGGCCGGGGGAGTGCCCATGCCGTTCCTTGACCCCGCAGGACACTTGCATCCAGCAATAAGCAGCCCTCTCCCTCCACGGGGCACAAACACCTGGGCCCGGTGTGCGGGCACCTGGCGTACGTGGAGGCAAACCCGCAGACACCTCTGGCCCGAACCCACCACTGCGAAGATCCCCCTTTTCTTCCATCCGTAAAGGGGTCACGCTCGAGGATTGGAAGAACCTGGGGAGGCCCCGAGGAGGTGGCTTTTCTCCGAGCCGTGGCTGGTTGGTTTCGGGCCTATACGTGGGCCGCGCGTGCGCACTCAGGCTCCCCATCACAAGCCTTCCTCGGGTCACGGGACTCACCCTTGAGGTGTCTCCTGACCCACCCCTGTGGGGTCACGTGACCCACCCCCGAGGGGTCAAATGACCCACCCCAGAGGGGTCACGTGACCCACCCCTGAGGGGTCTCGTGACCCACCCTTGAGGAGTCTCGTGACCCACCCTTTTGGGGTCACGTGACCCGTCCTTGAGGGGTCCCGTGACCCACCCTTGGGAGGTCAGCTGCCCCACACTTGAGGGGTCACATGACCACCTTGAGAGGTCACAGCAGTTTTACAGGGTCCCTGCGCACCTGTTCGGGGAAACAGAAGCCCTCCCTGCCACTCAGAGGACCGCACGATTTCCCACAGGCCACACTGCCTAGCAGCACCTTCAGCCCCGCACAGACAGTGTGCTAAGGACAGACTTGGGTACCGGGCTCATGGGCGGGGGATTTCCCATGGAACTCTCTAAGGGCCCGGCGCCCTGTGTGGCCGGGGCAGTGCCCATGCCGTTCCTTGACCCCGCAGGACACTTGCATCCAGCAATAAGCAGCCCTCTGCCTCCACGGGGCACAAACACCTGGGCCCGGTGTGCGGGCACCTGGCGTACGTGGAGGCAAACCCGCCGACCCCTCTGGCCCGAACCCACCACTGCGAAGATCCCCCTTTTCTTCCATCCGTAAAGGGGTCACGCTTGAGGAGTGGAAGAACATGGGGAGGCCCCCAGGAGATGGCTTTTCTCCGAGCCGCGGCTGGCTCGTTTCGGGCCTATATGTGGGCCGTGCATGCGCACTCAGGCGCCCAAGCACACACCTCCCTCGGCTCACCTGACCCACCCTTTAGAGGTCACAGCAGTTCCACCGGGTCCCTGGGCACCTGTCCGTGGACACAGGAGCCCTCCCTGCCACCTAGAGGACCACGCGATTTCCGCTGGGGAACACTGCCCAGAAGCACTCCCAGCCTCCCACAGACACTGTGCGCAGGATAGACTTGTGGACCAGGGGCCTGGGCGGGGAATTTTCCAGGGAACTCTCTAAAGGCCAGGTGCCCTCTGTCGCCCTGGGAGTGCCCACGCCCTCCCTTAACCCTGCAGGACACTATCATCCAGCAATAAGGAGCCCTCTGCCTCCACGGGGCTCAAACACCTGGGCCGGTTGTGCGAGCACCTGGCGTACGTGCAGGCAAACCCGCAGACCCCTCTGGCCCGAACCCACCACTGCGAAGATCCCCCTTTTCTTCGATCCGTAAAGGGGTCCTCCTTGAGGAGTGGAGGGACATGGGGAGGCCCCCAGGAGATGGCTTTTCTCCGAGCCGCGGCTGGCTCGTTTCGGGCCTATACTTGGGCCGCGCGTGCGCACTCAGGCTCCCCACCACAAGCCTTCCTCGGGTCACGGGACTCACCCTCTAGGTGTCTCCTGACCTACACCTGAGGGGTCTGGTGACCCAACTCTGAGCGGTCACGTGACCCACCCCTGAGGGGTCTCGTGACCCACCCCTGAGGGGTCACGTGACCCACCCACGAGGGGTCACATGACCCACCCCCGAGGGGTCACGTGACCCAAACCTGAGGGGTCTCGTGACCCACCCCTGAGGGGTCACGTGACCCACCTCGAGGGGTCACATGACCCACCCCCGAGGGGTCACGTGACCCAAACCTGAGGGGTCTCGTGACCCACCCCTGAGGGGTCACGTGACCCACACCCGAGGGGTCACGTGACCCAACCCTGAGGGGTCACGTAACCCACCCCTGAGGGGTCTCGTGACCCACCCCTGAGGGGTCACGTGACCCACCCCCGAGGGTCACATGACCCACCCCTGAGGGGTCACGTGACCCACCCTTGAGGAGTCTCGGGACCCACCCTTTTGGGGTCACGTGACCCACCCTTTAGGAGTCTCCTGACCCACCCTTTTGGGGTCACGTGACCCGTCCTTGAGGGGTCTCGTGACCCACCCTTGAGGGGTCCCGTGACCCACCCTTGGGAGGTCAGCTGCCCCACACTTGAGGGGTCACATGACCACCTTGAGAGGTCACAGCAGTTTTACAGGGTCCCTGCGCACCTGTTCGGGGAAACAGAAGCCCTCCCTGCCACTCAGAGGACCGCACGATTTCCCACAGGCCACACTGCCTAGCAGCACCTTCAGCCCCGCACAGACAGTGTGCTAAGGACAGACTTGGGTACAGGGGGCATGGGCGGGGGATTTCCCATGGAACTCTATAAGGGCCCGGCGCCCTGTGTGGCCAGGGGAGTGCCCATGCCGTTCCATGACCCCGCAGGACACTTGCATCCAGCAATAAGCAGCCCTCTGCCTCCACGGGGCACAAACACCTGGGCCCGGTGTGCGGGCACCTGGCGTACGTGGAGGCAAACCCGCCGACCCCTCTGGCCAGAACCCACCACTGCGAAGATCCCCCTTTTCTTCCATCCGTAAAGGGGTCACGCTCGAGGAGTGGAAGAACATGGGGAGGCCCCCAGGAGATGGCTTTTCTCCGAGCCGCGGCTGGCTCGTTTCGGGCCTATACGTGGGCCGCGCGTGCGCACTCAGGCTCCCCACCACAAGCCTTCCTCGGGTCACGGGACTCACCCTTGAGGTGTCTCCTGACCCACCCCTGAGGGGTCTCGTGACCCACCCCCGAGGGGTCAGGTGACCCACCACCGAGGGGTCTCGTGACCCACCCCCGAGGGGTCACGTGACCCCCCCCCCGAGGGGTCACGTGACCTACCCCAGAGGGGTCACGTGACCCACCCTTGAGGAGTCTCGTGACCCACCCTTTTGGGGTCACGTGACCCGTCCTTGAGGGGTCCCGTGACCCACCCTTGGGAGGTCAGCTGCCCCACACTTGAGGGGTCACATGACCACCTTGAGAGGTCACAGCAGTTTTACAGGGTCCCTGCGCACCTGTTCGGGGAAACAGAAGCCCTCCCTGCCACTCAGAGGACCGCACGATTTCCCACAGGCCACACTGCCTAGCAGCCCCTTCAGCCCCGCACAGACAGTGTGCTAAGGACAGACTTGGGTACCGGGCTCATGGGCGGGGGATTTCCCATGGAACTCTCTAAGGGCCCGGCGCCCTGTGTGGCCGGGGCAGTGCCCATGCCGTTCCTTGACCCCGCAGGACACTTGCATCCAGCAATAAGCAGCCCTCTGCCTCCACGGGGCACAAACACCTGGGCCCGGTGTGCGGGCACCTGGCGTACGTGGAGGCAAACCCGCCGACCCCTCTGGCCCGAACCCACCACTGCGAAGATCCCCCTTTTCTTCCATCCGTAAAGGGGTCACGCTTGAGGAGTGGAAGAACATGGGGAGGCCCCCAGGAGATGGCTTTTCTCCGAGCCGCGGCTGGCTCGTTTCGGGCCTATACGTGGGCCGCGCATGCGCACTCAGGCGCCCAAGCACACACCTCCCTCGGCTCACCTGACCCACCCTTTAGAGGTCACAGCATTTCCACCGGGTCCCTGGGCACCTGTCCGTGGACACAGGAGCCCTCCCTGCCACCTAGAGGACCACGCGATTTCCGCTGGGGAACACTGCCCAGAAGCACTCCCAGCCTCCCACAGACACTGTGCGCAGGATAGACTTGTGGACCAGGGGCCTGGGCGGGGAATTTTCCATGGAACTCTCTAAAGGCCAGGTGCCCTCTGTCGCCCTGGGAGTGCCCACGCCCTCCCTTAACCCTGCAGAACACTATCATCCAGCAATAAGGAGCCCTCTGCCTCCACGGGGCTCAAACACCTGGGCCCGTTGTGCGAGCACCTGGCGTACGTGCAGGCAAAACGGCAGACCCCTCTGGCCCGAACCCACCACTGCGAAGATCCCCCTTTTCTTCCATCCGTAAAGGGGTCCTCCTTGAGGAGAGGAGGAACATGGGGCGGCCCCCAGGAGATGGCTTTTCTCCGAACCGGGGCTGGCTGGTTTCGGGCCTATACTTGGGCCGCGCGTGCGCACTCAGGCTCCCCACCACAAGCCTTCCTCGGGTCACGGGACTCACCCTCTAGGTGTCTCCTGACCCACCCCTGAGGGGTCTGGTGACCCAACCCTGAGGGGTCACGTGACTCACCCCTGAGGGGTCACGTGACCCACCCTTTTGGGGTCACGTGACCCACCCCCGAGGGGTCACGTGACCCACCCTTGAGGAGTCTCGTGACCCAGCCTTTTGGGGTCACGTGACCCGTCCTTGAGGGGTCCCGTGACGCACCCTTGGGAGGTCAGCAGCCCCACACTTGAGGGGTCACATGACCACCTTGAGAGGTCACAGCAGTTTTACAGGGTCCCTGCGCACCTGTTCGGGGAAACAGAAGCCCTCCCTGCCACTCAGAGGACCGCACGATTTCCCACAGGCCACACTGCCTAGCAGCACCTTCAGCCCCGCACAGACAGTGTGCTAAGGACAGACTTGGGTACCGGGGGCATGGGCGGGGGATTTCCCATGGAACTCTCTAAGGGCCCGGCGCCCTGTGTGGCGGGGGGGAGTGCCCATGCCGTTCCTTGACCCCGCAGGACACTTGCATCCAGCAATAAGCAGCCCTCTGCCTCCACGGGGCACAAACACCTGGGCCCGGTGTGCGGGCACCTGGCGTACGTGGAGGCAAACCCGCCGACCCCTCTGGCCAGAACCCACCACTGCGAAGATCCCCCTTTTCTTCCATCCGTAAAGGGGTCCTCGTTGAGGAGAGGAGGAACATGGGGAGGCCCCCAGGAGATGGCTTTTCTCCGAGCCGAGGCTGGCTAGTTTCGGGCCTATACTTGGGCCGCGCGTGCGCACTCAGGCTCCCCATCACAAGCCTTCCTCGGGTCACGGGACTCACCCTTGAGGTGTCTCCTGACCCACCCCCGAGGGGTCTCGTGACCCACCCCCGAGGGGTCACGTGACCCACCCCGGAGGGGTCACGTAACCCACCCCCGAGGGGTCACATGACCCACCCCTGAGGGGTCACGTGACCCACCCTTGAGGAGTCTCGTGACCCAGCCTTTTGGGGTCACGTGACCCGTCCTTGAGGGGTCCCGTGACCCACCCTTGGGAGGTCAGCAGCCCCACACTTGAGGGGTCACATGACCACCTTGAGAGGTCACAGCAGTTTTACAGGGTCCCTGCGCACCTGTTCGGGGAAACAGAAGCCCTCCCTGCCACTCAGAGGACCGCACGATTTCCCACAGGCCACACTGCCTAGCAGCACCTTCAGCCCCGCACAGACAGTGTGCTAAGGACAGACTTGGGTACCGGGGGCATGGGCGGGGGATTTCCCATGGAACTCTCTAAGGGCCCGGCGCCCTGTGTGGCGGGGGGAGTGCCCATGCCGTTCCTTGACCCCGCAGGACACTTGCATCCAGCAATAAGCAGCCCTCTGCCTCCACGGGGCACAAACACCTGGGCCCGGTGTGCGGGCACCTGGCGTACGTGGAGGCAAACCCGCCGACCCCTCTGGCCCGAACCCACCACTGCGAAGATCCCCCTTTTCTTCCATCCGTAAAGGGGTCACGCTTGAGGAGTGGAAGAACATGGGGAGGCCCCCAGGAGATGGCTTTTCTCCGAGTCGCGGCTGGCTCGTTTCGGGCCTATACGTGGGCCGCGCATGCGCACTCAGGCGCCCAAGCACACACCTCCCTCGGCTCACCTGACCCACCCTTTAGAGGTCACAGCAGTTCCACCGGGTCCCTGGGCACCTGTCCGTGGACACAGGAGCCCTCCCTGCCACATAGAGGACCCCGCGATTTCCGCTGGGGTACACTGCCCAGAAGCACTCCCAGCCTCCCACAGACACTGTGCGCAGGATAGACTTGTGGACCAGGGGCCTGGGCGGGGAATTTTCCAGGGAACTCTCTAAAGGCCAGGTGCCCTCTGTCGCCCTGGGAGTGCCCACGCCCTCCCTTAACCCTGCAGAACACTATCATCCAGCAATAAGGAGCCCTCTGCCTCCACGGGGCTCAAACACCTGGGCCCGTTGTGCGAGCACCTGGCGTACGTGCAGGCAAACCCGCAGACCCCTCTGGCCCGAACCCACCACTGCGAAGATCCCCCTTTTCTTCCATCCGTAAAGGGGTCCTCGTTGAGGAGAGGAGGAACATGGGGAGGCCCCCAGGAGATGGCTTTTCTCCGAGCCGCGGCTGGCTGGTTTCGGGCCTATACTTGGGCCGCGCGTGCGCACTCAGGCTCCCCACCACAAGCCTTCCTCGGGTCACGGGACTCACCCGCTAGGTGTCTCCTGACCCACCCCTGAGGGGTCTCGTGACCCAACCCTGAGGGGTCACGTGACCCACCCCTGAGGGGTCTCGTGACCCACCTCTGAGGGGTCACGTGACCCACCCCCGAGTGGTCACATGACCCACCCCCAAGGGGTCACGTGACCCAAACCTGAGGGGTCACGTGACCCACCCCTGAGGGGTCTCGTGACCCAAACCTGAGGGGTCACGTGACCCACCCTTTTGGGGTCACGTGACCCACCCCTGAGGGGTCACGTGACCCACCCTTGAGGAGTCTCGTGACCCACCCTTTTGGGGTCACGTGACCCGTCCTTGAGGGGTCCCGTGACCCACCCTTGGGAGGTCAGCTGCCCCACACTTGAGGGGTCACATGACCCCCTTGAGAGGTCACAGCAGTTTTACAGGGTCCCTGCGCACCTGTTCGGGGAAACAGAAGCCCTCCCTGCCACTCAGAGGACCGCACGATTTCCCACAGGCCACACTGCCTAGCAGCACCTTCAGCCCCGCACAGACAGTGTGCTAAGGACAGACTTGGGTACCGGGGGCATGGGCGGGGGATTTCCCATGGAACTCTCTAAAGGCCCGGCGCCCTGTGTGGCCGGGGCAGTGCCCATGCCGTTCCTTGACCCCGCAGGACACTTGCATCCAGCAATAAGCAGCCCTCTGCCTCCACGGGGCACAAACACCTGGGCCCGGTGTGCGGGCACCTGGCGTACGTGGAGGCAAACCCGCCGACCCCTCTGGCCCGAACCCACCACTGCGAAGATCCCCCTTTTCTTCCATCCGTAAAGGGGTCACGCTTGAGGAGTGGAAGAACATGGGGAGGCCCCCAGGAGATGGCTTTTCTCCGAGCCGAGGCTGGCTAGTTTCGGGCCTATACTTGGGCCGCGCGTGCGCACTCAGGCTCCCCATCACAAGCCTTCCTCGGGTCACGGGACTCACCCTTGAGGTGTCTCCTGACCCACCCCCGAGGGGTCTCGTGACCCACCCCCGAGGGGTCACGTGACCCACCCCTGAGGGGTCACGTAACCCACCCCCGAGGGGTCACATGACCCACCCCTGAGGGGTCACGTGACCCACCCTTGAAGAGTCTCGTGACCCAGCCTTTTGGGGTCACGTGACCCGTCCTTGAGGGGTCCCGTGACCCACCCTTGGGAGGTCAGCAGCCCCACACTTGAGGGGTCACATGACCACCTTGAGAGGTCACAGCAGTTTTACAGGGTCCCTGCGCACCTGTTCGGGGAAACAGAAGCCCTCCCTGCCACTCAGAGGACCGCACGATTTCCCACCGGCCACACTGCCTAGCAGCACCTTCAGCCCCGCACAGACAGTGTGCTAAGGACAGACTTGGGTACCGGGGGCATGGGCGGGGGATTTCCCATGGAACTCTCTAAGGGCCCGGCGCCCTGTGTGGCGGGGGGAGTGCCCATGCCGTTCCTTGACCCCGCAGGACACTTGCATCCAGCAATAAGCAGCCCTCTGCCTCCACGGGGCACAAACACCTGGGCCCGGTGTGCGGGCACCTGGCGTACGTGGAGGCAAAACCGCCGACCCCTCTGGCCCGAACCCACCACTGCGAAGATCCCCCTTTTCTTCCATCCGTAAAGGGGTCACGCTTGAGGAGTGGAAGAACATGGGGAGGCCCCCAGGAGATGGCTTTTCTCCGAGCCGCGGCTGGCTCGTTTCGGGCCTATACGTGGGCCGCGCATGCGCACTCAGGCGCCCAAGCACACACCTCCCTCGGCTCACCTGACCCACCCTTTAGAGGTCACAGCAGTTCCACCGGGTCCCTGGGCACCTGTCCGTGGACACAGGAGCCCTCCCTGCCACATAGAGGACCCCGCGATTTCCGCTGGGGTACACTGCCCAGAAGCACTCCCAGCCTCCCACAGACACTGTGCGCAGGATAGACTTGTGGACCAGGGGCCTGGGCGGGGAATTTTCCAGGGAACTCTCTAAAGGCCAGGTGCCCTCTGTCGCCCTGGGAGTGCCCACGCCCTCCCTTAACCCTGCAGAACACTATCATCCAGCAATAAGGAGCCCTCTGCCTCCACGGGGCTCAAACACCTGGGCCCGTTGTGCGAGCACCTGGCGTACGTGCAGGCAAACCCGCAGACCCCTCTGGCCCGAACCCACCACTGCGAAGATCCCCCTTTTCTTCCATCCGTAAAGGGGTCCTCGTTGAGGAGAGGAGGAACATGGGGAGGCCCCCAGGAGATGGCTTTTCTCCGAGCCGCGGCTGGCTGGTTTCGGGCCTATACTTGGGCCGCGCGTGCGCACTCAGGCTCCCCACCACAAGCCTTCCTCGGGTCACGGGACTCACCCGCTAGGTGTCTCCTGACCCACCCCTGAGGGGTCTCGTGACCCAACCCTGAGGGGTCACGTGACCCACCCCTGAGGGGTCTCGTGACCCACCCCTGAGGGGTCACGTGACCCACCCCCGAGGGGTCACATGACCCACCCCCAAGGGGTCACGTGACCCAAACCTGAGGGGTCACGTGACCCACCCCTGAGGGGTCTCGTGACCCAAACCTGAGGGGTCACGTGACCCACCCTTTTGGGGTCACGTGACCCACCCCTGAGGGGTCACGTGACCCACCCTTGAGGAGTCTCGTGACCCACCCTTTTGGGGTCACGTGACCCGTCCTTGAGGGGTCCCGTGACCCACCCTTGGGAGGTCAGCTGCCCCACACTTGAGGGGTCACATGACCCCCTTGAGAGGTCACAGCAGTTTTACAGGGTCCCTGCGCACCTGTTCGGGGAAACGGAAGCCCTCCCTGCCACTCAGAGGACCGCACGATTTCCCACAGGCCACACTGCCTAGCAGCACCTTCAGCCCCGCACAGACAGTGTGCTAAGGACAGACTTGGGTACCGGGGGCATGGGCGGGGGATTTCCCATGGAACTCTCTAAAGGCCCGGCGCCCTGTGTGGCCGGGGCAGTGCCCATGCCGTTCCTTGACCCCGCAGGACACTTGCATCCAGCAATAAGCAGCCCTCTGCCTCCACGGGGCACAAACACCTGGGCCCGGTGTGCGGGCACCTGGCGTACGTGGAGGCAAACCCGCCGACCCCTCTGGCCCGAACCCACCACTGCGAAGATCCCCCTTTTCTTCCATCCGTAAAGGGGTCACGCTTGAGGAGTGGAAGAACATGGGGAGGCCCCCAGGAGATGGCTTTTCTCCGAGCCGCGGCTGGCTCGTTTCGGGCCTATACGTGGGCCGCGCATGCGCACTCAGGCGCCCAAGCACACACCTCCCTCGGCTCACCTGACCCACCCTTTAGAGGTCACAGCAGTTCCACCGGGTCCCTGGGCACCTGTCCGTGGACACAGGAGCACTCCCTGCCACCTAGAGGACCACGCGATTTCCGCTGGGGAACACTGCCCAGAAGCACTCCCAGCCTCCCACAGACACTGTGCGCAGGATAGACTTGTGGACCAGGGGCCTGGGCGGGGAATTTTCCAGGGAACTCTCTAAAGGCCAGGTGCCCTCTGTCGCCCTGGGAGTGCCCACGCCCTCCCTTAACCCTGCAGAACACTATCATCCAGCAATAAAGAGCCCTCTGCCTCCACGGGGCTCAAACACCTGGGCCCGTTGTGCGAGCACCTGGCGTACGTGCAGGCAAACCCGCAGACCCCTCTGGCCCGAACCCACCACTGCGAAGTTCCCCCGTTTCTTCCATCCGTAAAGGGGTCCTCCTTGAGGAGAGGAGGAACATGGGGAGGCCCCCAGGAGATGGCTTTTCTCCGAGCCGCGGCTGGCTGGTTTCGGGCCTATACTTGGGCTGCGCGTGCGCACTCAGGCTCCCCACCACAAGCCTTCCTGGGGTCACGGGACTCACCCTCTAGGTGTCTCCTGACCCACCCCTGAGGGGTCTCGTGACCCAACCCTGAGGGGTCACGTGACCCACCCCTGAGGGGTCTCGTGACCCACCCCTGAGGGGTCACGTGACCCACCCCCGAGGGTTCACATGACCCAACCTCGAGGCGTCACGTGACCCAACCCTGAGGGGTCACGTGACCCACCCCTGAGGGGTCTCGTGACCCACCCCTGAGGGGTCACGTGACCCACCCTTTTGGGGTCACGTGACCCACCCCCGAGGGGTCACGTGACCCACCCTTGAGGAGTCTCGTGACCCAGCCTTTTGGGGTCACGTGACCCGTCCTTGAGGGGTCCCGTGACGCACCCTTGGGAGGTCAGCAGCCCCACACTTGAGGGGTCACATGACCACCTTGAGAGGTCACAGCAGTTTTACAGGGTCCCTGCGCACCTGTTCGGGGAAACAGAAGCCCTCCCTGCCACTCAGAGGACCGCACGATTTCCCACAGGCCACACTGCCTAGCAGCACCTTCAGCCCCGCACAGACAGTGTGCTAAGGACAGACTTGGGTACCGGGGGCATGGGCGGGGGATTTCCCATGGAACTCTCTAAGGGCCCGGCGCCCTGTGTGGCGGGGGGGAGTGCCCATGCCGTTCCTTGACCCCGCAGGACACTTGCATCCAGCAATAAGCAGCCCTCTGCCTCCACGGGGCACAAACACCTGGGCCCGGTGTGCGG
This sequence comes from Desmodus rotundus, assembly GCF_022682495.2. Lineage (NCBI taxonomy): Eukaryota > Metazoa > Chordata > Mammalia > Chiroptera > Phyllostomidae > Desmodus > Desmodus rotundus. Next base: position 103,080 of record NW_026527195.1, read on the forward strand.
GCACCTGGCGTACGTGGAGGCAAACCCGCCGACCCCTCTGGCCAGAACCCACCACTGCGAAGATCCCCCTTTTCTTCCATCCGTAAAGGGGTCACGCTTGAGGAGTGGAAGAACATGGGGAGGCCCCCAGGAGATGGCTTTTCTCCGAGCCGAGGCTGGCTAGTTTCGGGCCTATACTTGGGCCGCGCGTGCGCACTCAGGCTCCCCATCACAAGCCTTCCTCGGGTCACGGGACTCACCCTTGAGGTGTCTCCTGACCCACCCCCGAGGGGTCACGTGACCCACCCCTGAGGGGTCACGTAACCCACCCCCGAGGGGTCACATGACCCACCCCTGAGGGGTCACGTGACCCACCCTTGAGGAGTCTCGTGACCCAGCCTTTTGGGGTCACGTGACCCGTCCTTGAGGGGTCCCGTGACCCACCCTTGGGAGGTCAGCAGCCCCACACTTGAGGGGTCACATGACCACCTTGAGAGGTCACAGCAGTTTTACAGGGTCCCTGCGCACCTGTTCGGGGAAACAGAAGCCCTCCCTGCCACTCAGAGGACCGCACGATTTCCCACAGGCCACACTGCCTAGCAGCACCTTCAGCCCCGCACAGACAGTGTGCTAAGGACAGACTTGGGTACCGGGGGCATGGGCGGGGGATTTCCCATGGAACTCTCTAAGGGCCCGGCGCCCTGTGTGGCGGGGGGAGTGCCCATGCCGTTCCTTGACCCCGCAGGACACTTGCATCCAGCAATAAGCAGCCCTCTGCCTCCACGGGGCACAAACACCTGGGCCCGGTGTGCGGGCACCTGGCGTACGTGGAGGCAAACCCGCCGACCCCTCTGGCCCGAACCCACCACTGCGAAGATCCCCCTTTTCTTCCATCCGTAAAGGGGTCACGCTTGAGGAGTGGAAGAACATGGGGAGGCCCCCAGGAGATGGCTTTTCTCCGAGCCGCGGCTGGCTCGTTTCGGGCCTATACGTGGGCCGCGCATGCGCACTCAGGCGCCCAAGCACACACCTCCCTCGGCTCACCTGACCCACCCTTTAGAGGTCACAGCAGTTCCACCGGGTCCCTGGGCACCTGTCCGTGGACACAGGAGCCCTCCCTGCCACATAGAGGACCCCGCGATTTCCGCTGGGGTACACTGCCCAGAAGCACTCCCAGCCTCCCACAGACACTGTGCGCAGGATAGACTTGTGGACCAGGGGCCTGGGCGGGGAATTTTCCAGGGAACTCTCTAAAGGCCAGGTGCCCTCTGTCGCCCTGGGAGTGCCCACGCCCTCCCTTAACCCTGCAGAACACTATCATCCAGCAATAAGGAGCCCTCTGCCTCCACGGGGCTCAAACACCTGGGCCCGTTGTGCGAGCACCTGGCGTACGTGCAGGCAAACCCGCAGACCCCTCTGGCCCGAACCCACCACTGCGAAGATCCCCCTTTTCTTCCATCCGTAAAGGGGTCCTCGTTGAGGAGAGGAGGAACATGGGGAGGCCCCCAGGAGATGGCTTTTCTCCGAGCCGCGGCTGGCTGGTTTCGGGCCTATACTTGGGCCGCGCGTGCGCACTCAGGCTCCCCACCACAAGCCTTCCTCGGGTCACGGGACTCACCCGCTAGGTGTCTCCTGACCCACCCCTGAGGGGTCTCGTGACCCAACCCTGAGGGGTCACGTGACCCACCCCTGAGGGGTCTCGTGACCCACCCCTGAGGGGTCACTTGACCCACCCCCGAGGGGTCACATGACCCACCCCCAAGGGGTCACGTGACCCAAACCTGAGGGGTCACGTGACCCACCCCTGAGGGGTCTCGTGACCCAAACCTGAGGGGTCACGTGACCCACCCTTTTGGGGTCACGTGACCCACCCCTGAGGGGTCACGTGACCCACCCTTGAGGAGTCTCGTGACCCACCCTTTTGGGGTCACGTGACCCGTCCTTGAGGGGTCCCGTGACCCACCCTTGGGAGGTCAGCTGCCCCACACTTGAGGGGTCACATGACCCCCTTGAGAGGTCACAGCAGTTTTACAGGGTCCCTGCGCACCTGTTCGGGGAAACGGAAGCCCTCCCTGCCACTCAGAGGACCGCACGATTTCCCACAGGCCACACTGCCTAGCAGCACCTTCAGCCCCGCACAGACAGTGTGCTAAGGACAGACTTGGGTACCGGGGGCATGGGCGGGGGATTTCCCATGGAACTCTCTAAAGGCCCGGCGCCCTGTGTGGCCGGGGCAGTGCCCATGCCGTTCCTTGACCCCGCAGGACACTTGCATCCAGCAATAAGCAGCCCTCTGCCTCCACGGGGCACAAACACCTGGGCCCGGTGTGCGGGCACCTGGCGTACGTGGAGGCAAACCCGCCGACCCCTCTGGCCCGAACCCACCACTGCGAAGATCCCCCTTTTCTTCCATCCGTAAAGGGGTCACGCTTGAGGAGTGGAAGAACATGGGGAGGCCCCCAGGAGATGGCTTTTCTCCGAGCCGCGGCTGGCTCGTTTCGGGCCTATACGTGGGCCGCGCATGCGCACTCAGGCGCCCAAGCACACACCTCCCTCGGCTCACCTGACCCACCCTTTAGAGGTCACAGCAGTTCCACCGGGTCCCTGGGCACCTGTCCGTGGACACAGGAGCACTCCCTGCCACCTAGAGGACCACGCGATTTCCGCTGGGGAACACTGCCCAGAAGCACTCCCAGCCTCCCACAGACACTGTGCGCAGGATAGACTTGTGGACCAGGGGCCTGGGCGGGGAATTTTCCAGGGAACTCTCTAAAGGCCAGGTGCCCTCTGTCGCCCTGGGAGTGCCCACGCCCTCCCTTAACCCTGCAGAACACTATCATCCAGCAATAAGGAGCCCTCTGCCTCCACGGGGCTCAAACACCTGGGCCCGTTGTGCGAGCACCTGGCGTACGTGCAGGCAAACCCGCAGACCCCTCTGGCCCGAACCCACCACTGCGAAGTTCCCCCGTTTCTTCCATCCGTAAAGGGGTCCTCCTTGAGGAGAGGAGGAACATGGGGAGGCCCCCAGGAGATGGCTTTTCTCCGAGCCGCGGCTGGCTGGTTTCGGGCCTATACTTGGGCTGCGCGTGCGCACTCAGGCTCCCCACCACAAGCCTTCCTGGGGTCACGGGACTCACCCTCTAGGTGTCTCCTGACCCACCCCTGAGGGGTCTCGTGACCCAACCCTGAGGGGTCACGTGACCCACCCCTGAGGGGTCTCGTGACCCACCCCTGAGGGGTCACGTGACCCACCCCCGAGGGTTCACATGACCCAACCTCGAGGCGTCACGTGACCCAACCCTGAGGGGTCACGTGACCCACCCCTGAGGGGTCTCGTGACCCACCCCCGAGGGGTCACGTGACCCACCCTTGAGGAGTCTCGTGACCCAGCCTTTTGGGGTCACGTGACCCGTCCTTGAGGGGTCCCGTGACGCACCCTTGGGAGGTCAGCAGCCCCACACTTGAGGGGTCACATGACCACCTTGAGAGGTCACAGCAGTTTTACAGGGTCCCTGCGCACCTGTTCGGGGAAACAGAAGCCCTCCCTGCCACTCAGAGGACCGCACGATTTCCCACAGGCCACACTGCCTAGCAGCACCTTCAGCCCCGCACAGACAGTGTGCTAAGGACAGACTTGGGTACCGGGGGCATGGGCGGGGGATTTCCCATGGAACTCTCTAAGGGCCCGGCGCCCTGTGTGGCGGGGGGGAGTGCCCATGCCGTTCCTTGACCCCGCAGGACACTTGCATCCAGCAATAAGCAGCCCTCTGCCTCCACGGGGCACAAACACCTGGGCCCGGTGTGCGGGCACCTGGCGTACGTGGAGGCAAACCCGCCGACCCCTCTGGCCAGAACCCACCACTGCGAAGATCCCCCTTTTCTTCCATCCGTAAAGGGGTCACGCTTGAGGAGTGGAAGAACATGGGGAGGCCCCCAGGAGATGGCTTTTCTCCGAGCCGAGGCTGGCTAGTTTCGGGCCTATACTTGGGCCGCGCGTGCGCACTCAGGCTCCCCATCACAAGCCTTCCTCGGGTCACGGGACTCACCCTTGAGGTGTCTCCTGACCCACCCCCGAGGGGTCACGTGACCCACCCCTGAGGGGTCACGTAACCCACCCCCGAGGGGTCACATGACCCACCCCTGAGGGGTCACGTGACCCACCCTTGAGGAGTCTCGTGACCCAGCCTTTTGGGGTCACGTGACCCGTCCTTGAGGGGTCCCGTGACCCACCCTTGGGAGGTCAGCAGCCCCACACTTGAGGGGTCACATGACCACCTTGAGAGGTCACAGCAGTTTTACAGGGTCCCTGCGCACCTGTTCGGGGAAACAGAAGCCCTCCCTGCCACTCAGAGGACCGCACGATTTCCCACAGGCCACACTGCCTAGCAGCACCTTCAGCCCCGCACAGACAGTGTGCTAAGGACAGACTTGGGTACCGGGGGCATGGGCGGGGGATTTCCCATGGAACTCTCTAAGGGCCCGGCGCCCTGTGTGGCGGGGGGAGTGCCCATGCCGTTCCTTGACCCCGCAGGACACTTGCATCCAGCAATAAGCAGCCCTCTGCCTCCACGGGGCACAAACACCTGGGCCCGGTGTGCGGGCACCTGGCGTACGTGGAGGCAAACCCGCCGACCCCTCTGGCCCGAACCCACCACTGCGAAGATCCCCCTTTTCTTCCATCCGTAAAGGGGTCACGCTTGAGGAGTGGAAGAACATGGGGAGGCCCCCAGGAGATGGCTTTTCTCCGAGCCGCGGCTGGCTCGTTTCGGGCCTATACGTGGGCCGCGCATGCGCACTCAGGCGCCCAAGCACACACCTCCCTCGGCTCACCTGACCCACCCTTTAGAGGTCACAGCAGTTCCACCGGGTCCCTGGGCACCTGTCCGTGGACACAGGAGCCCTCCCTGCCACATAGAGGACCCCGCGATTTCCGCTGGGGTACACTGCCCAGAAGCACTCCCAGCCTCCCACAGACACTGTGCGCAGGATAGACTTGTGGACCAGGGGCCTGGGCGGGGAATTTTCCAGGGAACTCTCTAAAGGCCAGGTGCCCTCTGTCGCCCTGGGAGTGCCCACGCCCTCCCTTAACCCTGCAGAACACTATCATCCAGCAATAAGGAGCCCTCTGCCTCCACGGGGCTCAAACACCTGGGCCCGTTGTGCGAGCACCTGGCGTACGTGCAGGCAAACCCGCAGACCCCTCTGGCCCGAACCCACCACTGCGAAGATCCCCCTTTTCTTCCATCCGTAAAGGGGTCCTCGTTGAGGAGAGGAGGAACATGGGGAGGCCCCCAGGAGATGGCTTTTCTCCGAGCCGCGGCTGGCTGGTTTCGGGCCTATACTTGGGCCGCGCGTGCGCACTCAGGCTCCCCACCACAAGCCTTCCTCGGGTCACGGGACTCACCCGCTAGGTGTCTCCTGACCCACCCCTGAGGGGTCTCGTGACCCAACCCTGAGGGGTCACGTGACCCACCCCTGAGGGGTCTCGTGACCCACCCCCGAGGGGTCACGTGACCCACCCCCGAGGGGTCACATGACCCACCCCCAAGGGGTCACGTGACCCAAACCTGAGGGGTCACGTGACCCACCCTTTTGGGGTCACGTGACCCACCCCTGAGGGGTCACGTAACCCACCCTTGAGGAGTCTCGTGACCCACCCTTTTGGGGTCACGTGACCCGTCCTTGAGGGGTCCCGTGACCCACCCTTGGGAGGTCAGCTGCCCCACACTTGAGGGGTCACATGACCCCCTTGAGAGGTCACAGCAGTTTTACAGGGTCCCTGCGCACCTGTTCGGGGAAACAGAAGCCCTCCCTGCCACTCAGAGGACCGCACGATTTCCCACAGGCCACACTGCCTAGCAGCACCTTCAGCCCCGCACAGACAGTGTGCTAAGGACAGACTTGGGTACCGGGGGCATGGGCGGGGGATTTCCCATGGAACTCTCTAAAGGCCCGGCGCCCTGTGTGGCCGGGGCAGTGCCCATGCCGTTCCTTGACCCCGCAGGACACTTGCATCCAGCAATAAGCAGCCCTCTGCCTCCACGGGGCACAAACACCTGGGCCCGGTGTGCGGGCACCTGGCGTACGTGGAGGCAAACCCGCCGACCCCTCTGGCCCGAACCCACCACTGCGAAGATCCCCCTTTTCTTCCATCCGTAAAGGGGTCACGCTTGAGGAGTGGAAGAACATGGGGAGGCCCCCAGGAGATGGCTTTTCTCCGAGCCGCGGCTGGCTCGTTTCGGGCCTATACGTGGGCCGCGCATGCGCACTCAGGCGCCCAAGCACACACCTCCCTCGGCTCACCTGACCCACCCTTTAGAGGTCACAGCAGTTCCACCGGGTCCCTGGGCACCTGTCCGTGGACACAGGAGCACTCCCTGCCACCTAGAGGACCACGCGATTTCCGCTGGGGAACACTGCCCAGAAGCACTCCCAGCCTCCCACAGACACTGTGCGCAGGATAGACTTGTGGACCAGGGGCCTGGGCGGGGAATTTTCCAGGGAACTCTCTAAAGGCCAGGTGCCCTCTGTCGCCCTGGGAGTGCCCACGCCCTCCCTTAACCCTGCAGAACACTATCATCCAGCAATAAGGAGCCCTCTGCCTCCACGGGGCTCAAACACCTGGGCCCGTTGTGCGAGCACCTGGCGTACGTGCAGGCAAACCCGCAGACCCCTCTGGCCCAAACCCACCACTGCGAAGATCCCCCTTTTCTTCCATCCGTAAAGGGGTCCTCCTTGAGGAGAGGAGGAACATGGGGAGGCCCCCAGGAGATGGCTTTTCTCCGAGCCGGGGCTGGCTGGTTTCGGGCCTATACTTGGGCCGCGCGTGCGCACTCAGGCTCCCCACCACAAGCCTTCCTCGGGTCACGGGACTCACCCTCTAGGTGTCTCCTGACCCACACCTGAGGGGTCTGGTGACCCAACCCTGAGCGGTCACGTGACCCACCCCTGAGGGGTCTCGTGACCCACCCCTGAGGGGTCACGTGACCCACCCACGAGGGGTCACATGACCCACCCCCGAGGGGTCACGTGACCCAAACCTGAGGGGTCACGTGACCCACCCCTGAGGGGTCTCGTGACCCACCCCTGAGGGGTCACGTGACCCACCTCCAGGGGTCACATGACCCACCCCCGAGGGGTCACGTGACCCAACCCTGAGGGGTCACGTGACCCACCCCTGAGGGGTCTCGTGACCCACCCCTGAGGGGTCACGTGACCCACCCCCGAGGGTCACATGACCCACCCCTGAGGGGTCACGTGACCCACCCTTGAGGAGTCTCGTGACCCACCCTTTTGGGGTCACGTGACCCACCCTTGAGGAGTCTCCTGACCCACCCTTTTGGGGTCACGTGACCCGTCCTTGAGGGGTCTCGTGACCCACCCTTGAGGGGTCCCGTGACCCACCCTTGGGAGGTCAGCTGCCCCACACTTGAGGGGTCACATGACCACCTTGAGAGGTCACAGCAGTTTTACCGGGTACCTGCTCACCTGTTCGGGGAAACAGAAGCCCTCCCTGCCACTCAGAGGACCGCACGATTTCCCACAGGCCACACTGCCTAGCAGCACCTTCAGCCCCGCACAGACAGTGTGCTAAGGACAGACTTGGGTACAGGGGGCATGGGCGGGGGATTTCCCATGGTACTCTATAAGGGCCCGGCGCCCTGTGTGGCCGGGGGAGTGCCCATGCCGTTCCATGACCCCGCAGGTCACTTGCATCCAGCAACAAGCAGCCCTCTGCCTCCACGGGGCACAAACACCTGGGCCCGGTGTGCGGGCACCTGGCGTACTTGGAGGCAAACCCGCCGACCCCTCTGGCCCGAACCCACCACTGCGAAGATCCCCCATTTCTTCCATCTGTAAAGGGGTCACGCTCGAGGATAGGAAGAACCTGGGGAGGCCCCGAGGAGGTGGCTTTTCTCCGAGCCGCGGCTGGCTGGTTTCGGGCCTATACGTGGACCGCGCGTGCGCACTCAGGCTCCCCACCACAAGCCTTCCTCGGGTCACGGGACTCACCCTTGAGGTGTCTCCTGACCCACCCCTGAGGGGTCTCGTGACCCACCCCCGAGGGGTCACGTGACCCACCCCAGAGGGGTCACGTGACCCACCCTTGAGGAGTCTCGTGACCCAGCCTTTTGGGGTCACGTGACCCGTCCTTGAGGGGTCCCGTGACGCACCATTGGGAGGTCAGCAGCCCCACACTTGAGGGGTCACATGACCACCTTGAGAGGTCACAGCAGTTTTACAGGGTCCCTGCGCACCTGTTCGGGGAAACAGAAGCCCTCCCTGCCACTCAGAGGACCGCACGATTTCCCACAGGCCACACTGCCTAGCAGCACCTTCAGCCCCGCACAGACAGTGTGCTAAGGACAGACTTGGGTACAGGGGGCATGGGCGGGGGATTTCCCATGGAACTCTATAAGGGCCCGGCGCCCTGTGTGGCCGGGGGAGTGCCCATGCCGTTCCTTGACCCCGCAGGACACTTGCATCCAGCAATAAGCAGCCCTCTGCCTCCACGGGGCACAAACACCTGGGCCCGGTGTGCGGGCACCTGGCGTACTTGGAGGCAAACCCGCCGACCCCTCTGGCCCGAACCCACCACTGCGAAGATCCCCCATTTCTTCCATCCGTAAAGGGGTCACGCTCGAGGATTGGAAGAACCTGGGGAGGCCCCGAGGAGGTGGCTTTTCTCCGAGCCGCGGCTGGCTGGTTTCGGGCCTATACGTGGGCCGCGCGTGCGCACTCAGGCTCCCCACCACAAGCCTTCCTCGGGTCACAGGACTCACCCTCTAGGTGTCTCCTGACCCACCCCTGAGGGGTCTCGTGACCCAACCCTGAGGGGTCACGTGACCCACCCCTGAGGGGTCTCGTGACCCACCCCTGAGGGGTCACGTGACCCACCCCCGAGGGGTCACATGACCCACCCCCGAGGGGTCACGTGACCCAAACCTGAGGGGTCACGTGACCCACCCCTGAGGGGTCACGTGACCCACCCCCGAGGGGTCACATGACCCACCCTCGAGGCGTCAAGTGACCCAACCCTGAGGGGTCACGTGACCCACCCCTGAGGGGTCTCGTGACCCACCCCTGAGGGGTCACGTGACCCAGCCCCGAGGGGTCACATGACCCACCCCTGACGGGTCACGTGACCCACCCTTGAGGAGTCTCGTGACCCACCCTTTTGGGGTCACGTGACCCATCCTTGAGGAGTCTCCTGACCCACCCTTTTGGGGTCACGTGACCCGTCCTTGAGGGGTCTCGTGACCCACCCTTGAGGGGTCCCGTGACCCACCCTTGGGAGGTCAGCTGCCCCACACTTGAGGGGTCACATGACCACCTTGAGAGGTCACAGCAGTTTTACAGGGTCCCTGCGCACCTGTTCGGGGAAACAGAAGCCCTCCCTGCCACTCAGAGGACCGCACGATTTCCCACAGGCCACACTGCCTAGCAGCACCTTCAGCCCCGCACAGACAGTGTGCTAAGGGCAGACTTGGGTACAGGGCGCGGGCGGGGGATTTCCCATGGAACTCTATAAGGGCCCGGCGCCCTGTGTGGCCGGGGGGTGCCCATGCCGTTCCTTGACCCCGCAGGACACTTGCATCCAGCAATAAGCAGCCCTCTGCCTCCACGGGGCACAAACACCTGGGCCCGGTGTGCGGACACCTGGCGTACGTGGAGGCAAACCCGCCGACCCCTCTGGCCCGAACCCACCACTGCGAAGATCCCCCATTTCTTCCATCCGTAAAGGGGTCACGCTCGAGGATTGGAAGAACCTGGGGAGGCCCCGAGGAGGTGGCTTTTCTCCGAGCCGAGGCTGGCTGGTTTCGGGCCTATACGTGGGCCGCGCGTGCGCACTCAGGCTCCCCATCACAAGCCTTCCTCGGGTCACGGGACTCACCCTTGAGGTGTCTCCTGACCCACCCCCGAGGGGTCTCGTGACCCACCCCCGAGGGGTCACGTGACCCACCCCCGAGGGGTCTCGTGACCCACCCCTGAGGGGTCACGTGACCCACCCCCGAGGGGTCACATGACCCACCCCTGAGGGGTCACGTGACCCACCCTTGAGGAGTCTCGTGACCCAGCCTTTTGGGGTCACGTGACCCGTCCTTGAGGGGTCCCGTGACCCACCCTTGGGAGGTCAGCAGCCCCACACTTGAGGGGTCACATGACCACCTTGAGAGGTCACAGCAGTTTTACAGGGTCCCTGCGCACCTGTTCGGGGAAACAGAAGCCCTCCCTGCCACTCAGAAGACCGCACGATTTCCCACAGGCCACACTGCCTAGCAGCACCTTCAGCCCCGCACACACAGTGTGCTAAGGACAGACTTGGGTACCGGGGGCATGGGCGGGGGATTTCCCATGGAACTCTCTAAGGGCCCGGCGCCCTGTGTGGCGGGGGGAGTGCCCATGCCGTTCCTTGACCCCGCAGGACACTTGCATCCAGCAATAAGCAGCCCTCTGCCTCCACGGGGCACAAACACCTGGGCCCGGTGTGCGGGCACCTGGCGTACGTGGAGGCAAACCCGCCGACCCCTCTGGCCCGAACCCACCACTGCGAAGATCCCCCTTTTCTTCCATCCGTAAAGGGGTCACGCTTGAGGAGTGGAAGAACATGGGGAGGCCCCCAGGAGATGGCTTTTCTCCGAGCCGCGGCTGGCTCGTTTCGGGCCTATACGTGGGCCGCGCATGCGCACTCAGGCGCCCAAGCACACACCTCCCTCGGCTCACCTGACCCACCCTTTAGAGGTCACAGCAGTTCCACCGGGTCCCTGGGCACCTGTCCGTGGACACAGGAGCCCTCCCTGCCACATAGAGGACCACGCGATTTCCGCTGGGGTACACTGCCCAGAAGCACTCCCAGCCTCCCACAGACACTGTGCGCAGGATAGACTTGTGGACCAGGGGCCTGGGCGGGGAATTTTCCAGGGAACTCTCTAAAGGCCAGGTGCCCTCTGTCGCCCTGGGAGTGCCCACGCCCTCCCTTAACCCTGCAGAACACTATCATCCAGCAATAAGGAGCCCTCTGCCTCCACGGGGCTCAAACACCTGGGCCCGTTGTGCGAGCACCTGGCGTACGTGCAGGCAAACCCGCAGACCCCTCTGGCCCGAACCCACCACTGCGAAGATCCCCCTTTTCTTCCATCCGTAAAGGGGTCCTCGTTGAGGAGAGGAGGAACATGGGGAGGCCCCCAGGAGATGGCTTTTCTCCGAGCCGCGGCTGGCTGGTTTCGGGCCTATACTTGGGCCGCGCGTGCGCACTCAGGCTCCCCACCACAAGCCTTCCTCGGGTCACGGGACTCACCCGCTAGGTGTCTCCTGACCCACCCCTGAGGGGTCTCGTGACCCAACCCTGAGGGGTCACGTGACCCACCCCTGAGGGGTCACGTGACCCACCCCTGAGGGGTCTCGTGACCCACCCCTGAGGGGTCACGTGACCCACCCCCGAGGGGTCACATGACCCACCCCCGAGGGGTCACGTGACCCAAACCTGAGGGGTCACGTGACCCACCCCTGAGGGGTCTCGTGACCCACACCTGAGGGGTCACGTGACCCACCCCCGAGGGGTCACATGACCCACCCCCAAGGGGTCACGTGACCCAAACCTGAGGGGTCACGTGACCCACCCTTTTGGGGTCACGTGACCCACCCCTGAGGGGTCACGTGACCCACCCTTGAGGAGTCTCGTGACCCACCCTTTTGGGGTCACGTGACCCGTCCTTGAGGGGTCCCGTGACCCACCCTTGGGAGGTCAGCTGCCCCACACTTGAGGGGTCACATGACCCCCTTGAGAGGTCACAGCAGTTTTACAGGGTCCCTGCGCACCTGTTCGGGGAAACAGAAGCCCTCCCTGCCACTCAGAGGACCGCACGATTTCCCACAGGCCACACTGCCTAGCAGCACCTTCAGCCCCGCACAGACAGTGTGCTAAGGACAGACTTGGGTACCGGGGGCATGGGCGGGGGATTTCCCATGGAACTCTCTAAAGGCCCGGCGCCCTGTGTGGCCGGGGCAGTGCCCATGCCGTTCCTTGACCCCGCAGGACACTTGCATCCAGCAATAAGCAGCCCTCTGCCTCCACGGGGCACAAACACCTGGGCCCGGTGTGCGGGCACCTGGCGTACGTGGAGGCAAACCCGCCGACCCCTCTGGCCCGAACCCACCACTGCGAAGATCCCCCTTTTCTTCCATCCGTAAAGGGGTCACGCTTGAGGAGTGGAAGAACATGGGGAGGCCCCCAGGAGATGGCTTTTCTCCGAGCCGCGGCTGGCTCGTTTCGGGCCTATACGTGGGCCGCGCATGCGCACTCAGGCGCCCAAGCACACACCTCCCTCGGCTCACCTGACCCACCCTTTAGAGGTCACAGCAGTTCCACCGGGTCCCTGGGCACCTGTCCGTGGACACAGGAGCCCTCCCTGCCACCTAGAGGACCACGCGATTTCCGCTGGGGAACACTGCCCAGAAGCACTCCCAGCCTCCCACAGACACTGTGCGCAGGATAGACTTGTGGACCAGGGGCCTGGGCGGGGAATTTTCCAGGGAACTCTCTAAAGGCCAGGTGCCCTCTGTCGCCCTGGGAGTGCCCACGCCCTCCCTTAACCCTGCAGAACACTATCATCCAGCAATAAGGAGCCCTCTGCCTCCACGGGGCTCAAACACCTGGGCCCGTTGTGCGAGCACCTGGCGTACGTGCAGGCAAACCCGCAGACCCCTCTGGCCCAAACCCACCACTGCGAAGATCCCCCTTTTCTTCCATCCGTAAAGGGGTCCTCCTTGAGGAGAGGAGGAACATGGGGAGGCCCCCAGGAGATGGCTTTTCTCCGAGCCGGGGCTGGCTGGTTTCGGGCCTATACTTGGGCCGCGCGTGCGCACTCAGGCTCCCCACCACAAGCCTTCCTCGGGTCACGGGACTCACCCTCTAGGTGTCTCCTGACCCACACCTGAGGGGTCTGGTGACCCAACCCTGAGCGGTCACGTGACCCACCCCTGAGGGGTCTCGTGACCCACCCCTGAGGGGTCACGTGACCCACCCACGAGGGGTCACATGACCCACCCCCGAGGGGTCACGTGACCCAAACCTGAGGGGTCACGTGACCCACCCCTGAGGGGTCTCGTGACCCACCCCTGAGGGGTCACGTGACCCACCTCGAGGGGTCACATGACCCACCCCCGAGGGGTCACGTGACCCAACCCTGAGGGGTCACGTGACCCACCCCTGAGGGGTCTCGTGACCCACCCCTGAGGGGTCACGTGACCCACCCCCGAGGGTCACATGACCCACCCCTGAGGGGTCACGTGACCCACCCTTGAGGAGTCTCGTGACCCACCCTTTTGGGGTCACGTGACCCACCCTTGAGGAGTCTCCTGACCCACCCTTTTGGGGTCACGTGACCCGTCCTTGAGGGGTCTGGTGACCCACCCTTGAGGGGTCCCGTGACCCACCCTTGGGAGGTCAGCTGCCCCACACTTGAGGGGTCACATGACCACCTTGAGAGGTCACAGCAGTTTTACAGGGTCCCTGCTCACCTGTTCGGGGAAACAGAAGCCCTCCCTGCCACTCAGAGGACCGCACGATTTCCCACAGGCCACACTGCCTAGCAGCACCTTCAGCCCCGCACAGACAGTGTGCTAAGGACAGACTTGGGTACAGGGGGCATGGGCGGGGGATTTCCCATGGAACTCTATAAGGGCCCGGCGCCCTGTGTGGCCGGGGGAGTGCCCATGCCGTTCCTTGACCCCGCAGGACACTTGCATCCAGCAATAAGCAGCCCTCTGCCTCCACGGGGCACAAACACCTGGGCCCGGTGTGCGGACACCTGGCGTACGTGGAGGCAAACCCGCCGACCCCTCTGGCCCGAACCCACCACTGCGAAGATCCCCCTTTTCTTCCATCCGTAAAGGGGTCACGCTTGAGGAGTGGAAGAACATGGGGAGGCCCCCAGGAGATGGCTTTTCTCCGAGCCGCGGCTGGCTCGTTTCGGGCCTATACGTGGGCCGCGCATGCGCACTCAGGCGCCCAAGCACACACCTCCCTCGGCTCACCTGACCCACCCTTTAGAGGTCACAGCATTTCCACCGGGTCCCTGGGCACCTGTCCGTGGACACAGGAGCCCTCCCTGCCACCTAGAGGACCACGCGATTTCCGCTGGGGAACACTGCCCAGAAGCACTCCCAGCCTCCCACAGACACTGTGCGCAGGATAGACTTGTGGACCAGGGGCCTGGGCGGGGAATTTTCCATGGAACTCTCTAAAGGCCAGGTGCCCTCTGTCGCCCTGGGAGTGCCCACGCCCTCCCTTAACCCTGCAGAACACTATCATCCAGCAATAAGGAGCCCTCTGCCTCCACGGGGCTCAAACACCTGGGCCCGTTGTGCGAGCACCTGGCGTACGTGCAGGCAAAACCGCAGACCCCTCTGGCCCGAACCCACCACTGCGAAGATCCCCCTTTTCTTCCATCCGTAAAGGGGTCCTCCTTGAGGAGAGGAGGAACATGGGGCGGCCCCCAGGAGATGGCTTTTCTCCGAACCGGGGCTGGCTGGTTTCGGGCCTATACTTGGGCCGCGCGTGCGCACTCAGGCTCCCCACCACAAGCCTTCCTCGGGTCACGGGACTCACCCTCTAGGTGTCTCCTGACCCACCCCTGAGGGGTCTGGTGACCCAACCCTGAGGGGTCACGTGACTCACCCCTGAGGGGTCACGTGACCCACCCTTTGGGGGTCACGTGACCCACCCTTGAGGAGTCTCGTGACCCAGCCTCTTGGGGTCACGTGACCCGTCCTTGAGGGGTCCCGTGACGCACCCTTGGGAGGTCAGCAGCCCCACACTTGAGGGGTCACATGACCACCTTGAGAGGTCACAGCAGTTTTACAGGGTCCCTGCGCACCTGTTCGGGGAAACAGAAGCCCTCCCTGCCACTCAGAGGACCGCACGATTTCCCACAGGCCACACTGCCTAGCAGCACCTTCAGCCCCGCACAGACAGTGTGCTAAGGACAGACTTGGGTACCGGGGGCATGGGCGGGGGATTTCCCATGGAACTCTCTAAGGGCCCGGCGCCCTGTGTGGCGGGGGGGAGTGCCCATGCCGTTCCTTGACCCCGCAGGACACTTGCATCCAGCAATAAGCAGCCCTCTGCCTCCACGGGGCACAAACACCTGGGCCCGGTGTGCGGGCACCTGGCGTACGTGGAGGCAAACCCGCCGACCCCTCTGGCCAGAACCCACCACTGCGAAGATCCCCCTTTTCTTCCATCCGTAAAGGGGTCACGCTCGAGGAGTGGAAGAACATGGGGAGGCCCCCAGGAGATGGCTTTTCTCCGAGCCGCGGCTGGCTCGTTTCGGGCCTATACGTGGGCCGCGCGTGCGCACTCAGGCTCCCCACCACAAGCCTTCCTCGGGTCACGGGACTCACCCTTGAGGTGTCTCCTGACCCACCCCTGAGGGGTCTCGTGACCCACCCCCGAGGGGTCAGGTGACCCACCACCGAGGGGTCTCGTGACCCACCCCCGAGGGGTCACGTGACCCCCCCCGAGGGGTCACGTGACCTACCCCAGAGGGGTCACGTGACCCACCCTTGAGGAGTCTCGTGACCCACCCTTTTGGGGTCACGTGACCCGTCCTTGAGGGGTCCCGTGACCCACCCTTGGGAGGTCAGCTGCCCCACACTTGAGGGGTCACATGACCACCTTGAGAGGTCACAGCAGTTTTACAGGGTCCCTGCGCACCTGTTCGGGGAAACAGAAGCCCTCCCTGCCACTCAGAGGACCGCACGATTTCCCACAGGCCACACTGCCTAGCAGCACCTTCAGCCCCGCACAGACAGTGTGCTAAGGACAGACTTGGGTACCGGGCTCATGGGCGGGGGATTTCCCATGGAACTCTCTAAGGGCCCGGCGCCCTGTGTGGCCGGGGCAGTGCCCATGCCGTTCCTTGACCCCGCAGGACACTTGCATCCAGCAATAAGCAGCCCTCTGCCTCCACGGGGCACAAACACCTGGGCCCGGTGTGCGGGCACCTGGCGTACGTGGAGGCAAACCCGCCGACCCCTCTGGCCCGAACCCACCACTGCGAAGATCCCCCTTTTCTTCCATCCGTAAAGGGGTCACGCTTGAGGAGTGGAAGAGCATGGGGAGGCCCCCAGGAGATGGCTTTTCTCCGAGCCGCGGCTGGCTCGTTTCGGGCCTATACGTGGGCCGCGCATGCGCACTCAGGCGCCCAAGCACACACCTCCCTCGGCTCACCTGACCCACCCTTTAGAGGTCACAGCAGTTCCACCGGGTCCCTGGGCACCTGTCCGTGGACACAGGAGCCCTCCCTGCCACCTAGAGGACCACGCGATTTCCGCTGGGGTACACTGCCCAGAAGCACTCCCAGCCTCCCACAGACACTGTGCGCAGGATAGACTTGTGGACCAGGGGCCTGGGCGGGGAATTTTCCAGGGAACTCTCTAAAGGCCAGGTGCCCTCTGTCGCCCTGGGAGTGCCCACGCCCTCCCTTAACCCTGCAGAACACTATCATCCAGCAATAAGGAGCCCTCTGCCTCCACGGGGCTCAAACACCTGAGCCCGTTGTGCGAGCACCTGGCGTACGTGCAGGCAAACCCGCAGACCCCTCTGGCCCGAACCCACCACTGCGAAGTTCCCCCGTTTCTTCCATCCGTAAAGGGGTCCTCCTTGAGGAGAGGAGGAACATGGGGAGGCCCCCAGGAGATGGCTTTTCTCCGAGCCGCGGCTGGCTGGTTTCGGGCCTATACTTGGGTTGCGCGTGCGCACTCAGGCTCCCCACCACAAGCCTTCCTCGGGTCACGGGACTCACCCTCTAGGTGTCTCCTGACCCACCCCTGAGGGGTCTCGTGACCCAACCCTGAGGGGTCACGTGACCCACCCCTGAGGGGTCTCGTGACCCACCCCTGAGGGGTCACGTGACCCACCCCGAGGGGTCACATGACCCACCCCCGAGGGGTCACGTGACCCAAAGCTGAGGGGTCACGTGACCCACCCCTGAGGGGTCTCGTGACCCACCCCTGAGGGGTCACGTGACCCACCCCCGAGGGTTCACATGACCCAACCTCGAGGCGTCACGTGACCCAAACCTGAGGGGTCACGTGACCCACCCCTGAGGGGTCTGGTGACCCACCCCTGAGGGGTCACGTGACCCACCCTTTTGGGGTCACGTGACCCACCCCCGAGGGGTCACGTGACCCACCCTTGAGGAGTCTCGTGACCCAGCCTTTTGGGGTCACGTGACCCGTCCTTGAGGGGTCCCGTGACGCACCCTTGGGAGGTCAGCAGCCCCACACTTGAGGGGTCACATGACCACCTTGAGAGGTCACAGCAGTTTTACAGGGTCCCTGCGCACCTGTTCGGGGAAACAGAAGCCCTCCCTGCCACTCAGAGGACCGCACGATTTCCCACAGGCCACACTGCCTAGCAGCACCTTCAGCCCCGCACAGACAGTGTGCTAAGGACAGACTTGGGTACCGGGGGCATGGGCGGGGGATTTCCCATGGAACTCTCTAAGGGCCCGGCGCCCTGTGTGGCGGGGGGGAGTGCCCATGCCGTTCCTTGACCCCGCAGGACACTTGCATCCAGCAATAAGCAGCCCTCTGCCTCCACGGGGCACAAACACCTGGGCCCGGTGTGCGGGCACCTGGCGTACGTGGAGGCAAACCCGCCGACCCCTCTGGCCCGAACCCACCACTGCGAAGATCCCCCTTTTCTTCCATCCGTAAAGGGGTCACGCTTGAGGAGTGGAAGAACATGGGGAGGCCCCCAGGAGATGGCTTTTCTCCGAGCCGCGGCTGGCTCGTTTCGGGCCTATACGTGGGCCGCGCATGCGCACTCAGGCGCCCAAGCACACACCTCCCTCGGCTCACCTGACCCACCCTTTAGAGGTCACAGCAGTTCCACCGGGTCCCTGGGCACCTGTCCGTGGACACAGGAGCCCTCCCTGCCACCTAGAGGACCACGCGATTTCCGCTGGGGAACACTGCCCAGAAGCACTCCCAGCCTCCCACAGACACTGTGCGCAGGATAGACTTGTGGACCAGGGGCCTGGGCGGGGAATTTTCCAGGGAACTCTCTAAAGGCCAGGTGCCCTCTGTCGCCCTGGGAGTGCCCACGCCCTCCCTTAACCCTGCAGGACACTATCATCCAGCAATAAGGAGCCCTCTGCCTCCACGGGGCTCAAACACCTGGGCCCGTTGTGCGAGCACCTGGCGTACGTGCAGGCAAAACCGCAGACCCCTCTGGCCCGAACCCACCACTGCGAAGATCCCCCTTTTCTTCCATCCGTAAAGGGGTCCTCCTTGAGGAGAGGAGGAACATGGGGAGGCCCCCAGGAGATGGCTTTTCTCCGAGCCGGGGCTGGCTGGTTTCGGGCCTATACTTGGGCCGCGCGTGCGCACTCAGGCTCCCCACCACAAGCCTTCCTCGGGTCACGGGACTCACCCTCTAGGTGTCTCCTGACCCACCCCTGAGGGGTCTGGTGACCCAACCCTGAGGGGTCACGTGACTCAACCCTGAGGGGTCTCGTGACCCACCCCTGAGGGGTCACGTGACCCAACCCCGAGGGGTCACGTGACACACCCTTGAGGA
Source organism: Desmodus rotundus (assembly GCF_022682495.2). Classification (NCBI taxonomy): domain Eukaryota; kingdom Metazoa; phylum Chordata; class Mammalia; order Chiroptera; family Phyllostomidae; genus Desmodus; species Desmodus rotundus. The sequence goes on from NW_026527195.1 coordinate 121,648, forward strand.
GTCTCCTGACCCACCCTTTTGGGGTCACGTGACCCACCCTTGAGGAGTCTCCTGACACACTCTTTTGGGGTCACGTGACCCGTCCTTGAGGGGTCTCGTGACCCACCCTTGAGGGGTCCCGTGACCCACCCTTGGGAGGTCAGCTGCCCCACACTTGAGGGGTCACATGACCACCTTGAGAGGTCACAGCAGTTTTACAGGGTCCCTGCTCACCTGTTCGGGGAAACAGAAGCCCTCCCTGCCACTCAGAGGACCGCACGATTTCCCACAGGCCACACTGCCTAGCAGCACCTTCAGCCCCGCACAGACAGTGTGCTAAGGACAGACTTGGGTACAGGGGGCATGGGCGGGGGATTTCCCATGGAACTCTATAAGGGCCCGGCGCCCTGTGTGGCCGGGGGAGTGCCCATGCCGTTCCTTGACCCCGCAGGACACTTGCATCCAGCAATAAGCAGCCCTCTCCCTCCACGGGGCACAAACACCTGGGCCCGGTGTGCGGGCACCTGGCGTACGTGGAGGCAAACCCGCCGACCCCTCTGGCCCGAACCCACCACTGCGAAGATCCCCCATTTCTTCCATCCGTAAAGGGGTCACGCTCGAGGATTGGAAGAACCTGGGGAGGCCCCGAGGAGGTGGCTTTTCTCCGAGCCGTGGCTGGTTGGTTTCCGGCCTATACGTGGGCCGCGCGTGCGCACTCAGGCTCCCCACCACAAGCCTTCCTCGGGTCACGGGACTCACCCTTGAGGTGTCTCCTGACCCACACCTGAGGGGTCTCGTGACCCACCCCCGAGGGGTCAGGTGACCCACCACCGAGGGGTCTCGTGACCCACCCCCGAGGGGTCACGTGACCCCCCCCCCGAGGGGTCACGTGACCTACCCCAGAGGGGTCACGTGACCCACCCTTGAGGAGTCTCGTGACCCACCCTTTTGGGGTCACGTGACCCGTCCTTGAGGGGTCCCGTGACCCACCCTTGGGAGGTCAGCTGCCCCACACTTGAGGGGTCACATGACCACCTTGAGAGGTCACAGCAGTTTTACAGGGTCCCTGCGCACCTGTTCGGGGAAACAGAAGCCCTCCCTGCCACTCAGAGGACCGCACCATTTCCCACAGGCCACACTGCCTAGCAGCACCTTCAGCCCCGCACAGACAGTGTGCTAAGGACAGACTTGGGTACCGGGCTCATGGGCGGGGGATTTCCCATGGAACTCTCTAAGGGCCCGGCGCCCTGTGTGGCCGGGGCAGTGCCCATGCCGTTCCTTGACCCCGCAGGACACTTGCATCCAGCAATAAGCAGCCCTCTGCCTCCACGGGGCACAAACACCTGGGCCCGGTGTGCGGGCACCTGGCGTACGTGGAGGCAAACCCGCCGACCCCTCTGGCCCGAACCCACCACTGCGAAGATCCCCCTTTTCTTCCATCCGTAAAGGGGTCACGCTTGAGGAGTGGAAGAACATGGGGAGGCCCCCAGGAGATGGCTTTTCTCCGAGCCGCGGCTGGCTCGTTTCGGGCCTATACGTGGGCCGCGCATGCGCACTCAGGCGCCCAAGCACACACCTCCCTCGGCTCACCTGACCCACCCTTTAGAGGTCACAGCATTTCCACCGGGTCCCTGGGCACCTGTCCGTGGACACAGGAGCCCTCCCTGCCACCTAGAGGACCACGCGATTTCCGCTGGGGAACACTGCCCAGAAGCACTCCCAGCCTCCCACAGACACTGTGCGCAGGATAGACTTGTGGACCAGGGGCCTGGGCGGGGAATTTTCCATGGAACTCTCTAAAGGCCAGGTGCCCTCTGTCGCCCTGGGAGTGCCCACGCCCTCCCTTAACCCTGCAGAACACTATCATCCAGCAATAAGGAGCCCTCTGCCTCCACGGGGCTCAAACACCTGGGCCCGTTGTGCGAGCACCTGGCGTACGTGCAGGCAAAACCGCAGACCCCTCTGGCCCGAACCCACCACTGCGAAGATCCCCCTTTTCTTCCATCCGTAAAGGGGTCCTCCTTGAGGAGAGGAGGAACATGGGGCGGCCCCCAGGAGATGGCTTTTCTCCGAACCGGGGCTGGCTGGTTTCGGGCCTATACTTGGGCCGCGCGTGCGCACTCAGGCTCCCCACCACAAGCCTTCCTCGGGTCACGGGACTCACCCTCTAGGTGTCTCCTGACCCACCCCTGAGGGGTCTGGTGACCCAACCCTGAGGGGTCACGTGACTCACCCCTGAGGGGTCACGTGACCCACCCTTTTGGGGTCACGTGACCCACCCTTGAGGAGTCTCGTGACCCAGCCTTTTGGGGTCACGTGACCCGTCCTTGAGGGGTCCCGTGACGCACCCTTGGGAGGTCAGCAGCCCCACACTTGAGGGGTCACATGACCACCTTGAGAGGTCACAGCAGTTTTACAGGGTCCCTGCGCACCTGTTCGGGGAAACAGAAGCCCTCCCTGCCACTCAGAGGACCGCACGATTTCCCACAGGCCACACTGCCTAGCAGCACCTTCAGCCCCGCACAGACAGTGTGCTAAGGACAGACTTGGGTACCGGGGGCATGGGCGGGGGATTTCCCATGGAACTCACTAAGGGCCCGGCGCCCTGTGTGGCGGGGGGGAGTGCCCATGCCGTTCCTTGACCCCGCAGGACACTTGCATCCAGCAATAAGCAGCCCTCTGCCTCCACGGGGCACAAACACCTGGGCCCGGTGTGCGGGCACCTGGCGTACGTGGAGGCAAACCCGCAGACCCCTCTGGCCCGAACCCACCACTGCGAAGATCCCCCTTTTCTTCCATCCGTAAAGGGGTCCTCCTTGAGGAGAGGAGGAACATGGGGCGGCCCCCAGGAGATGGCTTTTCTCCGAACCGGGGCTGGCTGGTTTCGGGCCTATACTTGGGCCGCGCGTGCGCACTCAGGCTCCCCACCACAAGCCTTCCTCGGGTCACGGGACTCACCCTCTAGGTGTCTCCTGACCCACACCTGAGGGGTCTGGTGACCCAACCCTGAGCGGTCACGTGACCCACCCCTGAGGGGTCTCGTGACCCACCCCCGAGGGGTCACGTGACCCAACCCCGAGGGGTCTCGTGACCCACCCCTGAGGGGTCACGTGACCCACCCCCGAGGGGTCACATGACCCACCCCTGAGGGGTCACGTGACCCACCCTTGAGGAGTCTCGTGACCCAGCCTTTTGGGGTCACGTGACCCGTCCTTGAGGGGTCCCGAGACCCACCCTTGGGAGGTCAGCAGCCCCACACTTGAGGGGTCACATGACCACCTTGAGAGGTCACAGCAGTTTTACAGGGTCCCTGCGCACCTGTTCGGGGAAACAGAAGCCCTCCCTGCCACTCAGAGGACCGCACGATTTCCCACAGGCCACACTGCCTAGCAGCACCTTCAGCCCCGCACACACAGTGTGCTAAGGACAGACTTGGGTACCGGGGGCATGGGCGGGGGATTTCCCATGGAACTCTCTAAGGGCCCGGCGCCCTGTGTGGCGGGGGGAGTGCCCATGCCGTTCCTTGACCCCGCAGGACACTTGCATCCAGCAATAAGCAGCCCTCTGCCTCCACGGGGCACAAACACCTGGGCCCGGTGTGCGGGCACCTGGCGTACGTGGAGGCAAACCCGCCGACCCCTCTGGCCCGAACCCACCACTGCGAAGATCCCCCTTTTCTTCCATCCGTAAAGGGGTCACGCTTGAGGAGTGGAAGAACATGGGGAGGCCCCCAGGAGATGGCTTTTCTCCGAGCCGCGGCTGGCTCGTTTCGGGCCTATACGTGGGCCGCGCATGCGCACTCAGGCGCCCAAGCACACACCTCCCTCGGCTCACCTGACCCACCCTTTAGAGGTCACAGCAGTTCCACCGGGTCCCTGGGCACCTGTCCGTGGACACAGGAGCCCTCCCTGCCACATAGAGGACCACGCGATTTCCGCTGGGGTACACTGCCCAGAAGCACTCCCAGCCTCCCACAGACACTGTGCGCAGGATAGACTTGTGGACCAGGGGCCTGGGCGGGGAATTTTCCAGGGAACTCTCTAAAGGCCAGGTGCCCTCTGTCGCCCTGGGAGTGCCCACGCCCTCCCTTAACCCTGCAGAACACTATCATCCAGCAATAAGGAGCCCTCTGCCTCCACGGGGCTCAAACACCTGGGCCCGTTGTGCGAGCACCTGGCGTACGTGCAGGCAAACCCGCAGACCCCTCTGGCCCGAACCCACCACTGCGAAGATCCCCCTTTTCTTCCATCCGTAAAGGGGTCCTCGTTGAGGAGAGGAGGAACATGGGGAGGCCCCCAGGAGATGGCTTTTCTCCGAGCCGCGGCTGGCTGGTTTCGGGCCTATACTTGGGCCGCGCGTGCGCACTCAGGCTCCCCACCACAAGCCTTCCTCGGGTCACGGGACTCACCCGCTAGGTGTCTCCTGACCCACCCCTGAGGGGTCTCGTGACCCAACCCTGAGGGGTCACGTGACCCACCCCTGAGGGGTCTCGTGACCCACCCCTGAGGGGTCACGTGACCCACCCCCGAGGGGTCACATGACCCACCCCCGAGGGGTCACGTGACCCAAACCTGAGGGTCACGTGACCCACCCCTGAGGGGTCTCGTGACCCACACCTGAGGGGTCACGTGACCCACCCCCGAGGGGTCACATGACCCACCCCCAAGGGGTCACGTGACCCAAACCTGAGGGGTCACGTGACCCACCCTTTTGGGGTCACGTGACCCACCCCTGAGGGGTCACGTGACCCACCCTTGAGGAGTCTCGTGACCCACCCTTTTGGGGTCACGTGACCCGTCCTTGAGGGGTCCCGTGACCCACCCTTGGGAGGTCAGCTGCCCCACACTTGAGGGGTCACATGACCCCCTTGAGAGGTCACAGCAGTTTTACAGGGTCCCTGCGCACCTGTTCGGGGAAACAGAAGCCCTCCCTGCCACTCAGAGGACCGCACGATTTCCCACAGGCCACACTGCCTAGCAGCACCTTCAGCCCCGCACAGACAGTGTGCTAAGGACAGACTTGGGTACCGGGGGCATGGGCGGGGGATTTCCCATGGAACTCTCTAAAGGCCCGGCGCCCTGTGTGGCCGGGGCAGTGCCCATGCCGTTCCTTGACCCCGCAGGACACTTGCATCCAGCAATAAGCAGCCCTCTGCCTCCACGGGGCACAAACACCTGGGCCCGGTGTGCGGGCACCTGGCGTACGTGGAGGCAAACCCGCCGACCCCTCTGGCCCGAACCCACCACTGCGAAGATCCCCCTTTTCTTCCATCCGTAAAGGGGTCACGCTTGAGGAGTGGAAGAACATGGGGAGGCCCCCAGGAGATGGCTTTTCTCCGAGCCGCGGCTGGCTCGTTTCGGGCCTATACGTGGGCCGCGCATGCGCACTCAGGCGCCCAAGCACACACCTCCCTCGGCTCACCTGACCCACCCTTTAGAGGTCACAGCAGTTCCACCGGGTCCCTGGGCACCTGTCCGTGGACACAGGAGCCCTCCCTGCCACCTAGAGGACCACGCGATTTCCGCTGGGGAACACTGCCCAGAAGCACTCCCAGCCTCCCACAGACACTGTGCGCAGGATAGACTTGTGGACCAGGGGCCTGGGCGGGGAATTTTCCAGGGAACTCTCTAAAGGCCAGGTGCCCTCTGTCGCCCTGGGAGTGCCCACGCCCTCCCTTAACCCTGCAGAACACTATCATCCAGCAATAAGGAGCCCTCTGCCTCCACGGGGCTCAAACACCTGGGCCCGTTGTGCGAGCACCTGGCGTACGTGCAGGCAAACCCGCAGACCCCTCTGGCCCAAACCCACCACTGCGAAGATCCCCCTTTTCTTCCATCCGTAAAGGGGTCCTCCTTGAGGAGAGGAGGAACATGGGGAGGCCCCCAGGAGATGGCTTTTCTCCGAGCCGGGGCTGGCTGGTTTCGGGCCTATACTTGGGCCGCGCGTGCGCACTCAGGCTCCCCACCACAAGCCTTCCTCGGGTCACGGGACTCACCCTCTAGGTGTCTCCTGACCCACACCTGAGGGGTCTGGTGACCCAACCCTGAGCGGTCACGTGACCCACCCCTGAGGGGTCTCGTGACCCACCCCTGAGGGGTCACGTGACCCACCCACGAGGGGTCACATGACCCACCCCCGAGGGGTCACGTGACCCAAACCTGAGGGGTCACGTGACCCACCCCTGAGGGGTCTCGTGACCCACCCCTGAGGGGTCACGTGACCCACCTCGAGGGGTCACATGACCCACCCCCGAGGGGTCACGTGACCCAACCCTGAGGGGTCTCGTGACCCACCCCTGAGGGGTCACGTGACCCACCCCCGAGGGTCACATGACCCACCCCTGAGGGGTCACGTGACCCACCCTTGAGGAGTCTCGTGACCCACCCTTTTGGGGTCACGTGACCCACCCTTGAGGAGTCTCCTGACCCACCCTTTTGGGGTCACGTGACCCGTGCTTGAGGGGTCTGGTGACCCACCCTTGAGGGGTCCCGTGACCCACCCTTGGGAGGTCAGCTGCCCCACACTTGAGGGGTCACATGACCACCTTGAGAGGTCACAGCAGTTTTACAGGGTCCCTGCTCACCTGTTCGGGGAAACAGAAGCCCTCCCTGCCACTCAGAGGACCGCACGATTTCCCACAGGCCACACTGCCTAGCAGCACCTTCAGCCCCGCACAGACAGTGTGCTAAGGACAGACTTGGGTACAGGGGGCATGGGCGGGGGATTTCCCATGGAACTCTATAAGGGCCCGGCGCCCTGTGTGGCCGGGGGGTGCCCATGCCGTTCCTTGACCCCGCAGGACACTTGCATCCAGCAATAAGCAGCCCTCTGCCTCCACGGGGCACAAACACCTGGGCCCGGTGTGCGGACACCTGGCGTACGTGGAGGCAAACCCGCCGACCCCTCTGGCCCGAACCCACCACTGCGAAGATCCCCCTTTTCTTCCATCCGTAAAGGGGTCACGCTTGAGGAGTGGAAGAACATGGGGAGGCCCCCAGGAGATGGCTTTTCTCCGAGCCGCGGCTGGCTCGTTTCGGGCCTATACGTGGGCCGCGCATGCGCACTCAGGCGCCCAAGCACACACCTCCCTCGGCTCACCTGACCCACCCTTTAGAGGTCACAGCATTTCCACCGGGTCCCTGGGCACCTGTCCGTGGACACAGGAGCCCTCCCTGCCACCTAGAGGACCACGCCATTTCCGCTGGGGAACACTGCCCAGAAGCACTCCCAGCCTCCCACAGACACTGTGCGCAGGATAGACTTGTGGACCAGGGGCCTGGGCGGGGAATTTTCCATGGAACTCTCTAAAGGCCAGGTGCCCTCTGTCGCCCTGGGAGTGCCCACGCCCTCCCTTAACCCTGCAGAACACTATCATCCAGCAATAAGGAGCCCTCTGCCTCCACGGGGCTCAAACACCTGGGCCCGTTGTGCGAGCACCTGGCGTACGTGCAGGCAAAACCGCAGACCCCTCTGGCCCGAACCCACCACTGCGAAGATCCCCCTTTTCTTCCATCCGTAAAGGGGTCCTCCTTGAGGAGAGGAGGAACATGGGGCGGCCCCCAGGAGATGGCTTTTCTCCGAACCGGGGCTGGCTGGTTTCGGGCCTATACTTGGGCCGCGCGTGCGCACTCAGGCTCCCCACCACAAGCCTTCCTCGGGTCACGGGACTCACCCTCTAGGTGTCTCCTGACCCACCCCTGAGGGGTCTGGTGACCCAACCCTGAGGGGTCACGTGACTCACCCCTGAGGGGTCACGTGACCCACCCTTTTGGGGTCACGTGACCCACCCCCGAGGGGTCACGTGACCCACCCTTGAGGAGTCTCGTGACCCAGCCTTTTGGGGTCACGTGACCCGTCCTTGAGGGGTCCCGTGACGCACCCTTGGGAGGTCAGCAGCCCCACACTTGAGGGGTCACATGACCACCTTGAGAGGTCACAGCAGTTTTACAGGGTCCCTGCGCACCTGTTCGGGGAAACAGAAGCCCTCCCTGCCACTCAGAGGACCGCACGATTTCCCACAGGCCACACTGCCTAGCAGCACCTTCAGCCCCGCACAGACAGTGTGCTAAGGACAGACTTGGGTACCGGGGGCATGGGCGGGGGATTTCCCATGGAACTCTCTAAGGGCCCGGCGCCCTGTGTGGCGGGGGGGAGTGCCCATGCCGTTCCTTGACCCCGCAGGACACTTGCATCCAGCAATAAGCAGCCCTCTGCCTCCACGGGGCACAAACACCTGGGCCCGGTGTGCGGGCACCTGGCGTACGTGGAGGCAAACCCGCCGACCCCTCTGGCCAGAACCCACCACTGCGAAGATCCCCCTTTTCTTCCATCCGTAAAGGGGTCACGCTCGAGGAGTGGAAGAACATGGGGAGGCCCCCAGGAGATGGCTTTTCTCCGAGCCGCGGCTGGCTCGTTTCGGGCCTATACGTGGGCCGCGCGTGCGCACTCAGGCTCCCCACCACAAGCCTTCCTCGGGTCACGGGACTCACCCTTGAGGTGTCTCCTGACCCACCCCTGAGGGGTCTCGTGACCCACCCCCGAGGGGTCAGGTGACCCACCCCTGAGGGGTCTCGTGACCCACCCCCGAGGGGTCACGTGACCCCCCCCGAGGGGTCACGTGACCTACCCCAGAGGGGTCACGTGACCCACCCTTGAGGAGTCTCGTGACCCACCCTTTTGGGGTCACGTGACCCGTCCTTGAGGGGTCCCGTGACCCACCCTTGGGAGGTCAGCTGCCCCACACTTGAGGGGTCACATGACCACCTTGAGAGGTCACAGCAGTTTTACAGGGTCCCTGCGCACCTGTTCGGGGAAACAGAAGCCCTCCCTGCCACTCAGAGGACCGCACGATTTCCCACAGGCCACACTGCCTAGCAGCACCTTCAGCCCCGCACAGACAGTGTGCTAAGGACAGACTTGGGTACCGGGCTCATGGGCGGGGGATTTCCCATGGAACTCTCTAAGGGCCCGGCGCCCTGTGTGGCCGGGGCAGTGCCCATGCCGTTCCTTGACCCCGCAGGACACTTGCATCCAGCAATAAGCAGCCCTCTGCCTCCACGGGGCACAAACACCTGGGCCCGGTGTGCGGGCACCTGGCGTACGTGGAGGCAAACCCGCCGACCCCTCTGGCCCGAACCCACCACTGCGAAGATCCCCCTTTTCTTCCATCCGTAAAGGGGTCACGCTTGAGGAGTGGAAGAACATGGGGAGGCCCCCAGGAGATGGCTTTTCTCCGAGCCGCGGCTGGCTCGTTTCGGGCCTATACGTGGGCCGCGCATGCGCACTCAGGCGCCCAAGCACACACCTCCCTCGGCTCACCTGACCCACCCTTTAGAGGTCACAGCATTTCCACCGGGTCCCTGGGCACCTGTCCGTGGACACAGGAGCCCTCCCTGCCACCTAGAGGACCACGCGATTTCCGCTGGGGAACACTGCCCAGAAGCACTCCCAGCCTCCCACAGACACTGTGCGCAGGATAGACTTGTGGACCAGGGGCCTGGGCGGGGAATTTTCCATGGAACTCTCTAAAGGCCAGGTGCCCTCTGTCGCCCTGGGAGTGCCCACGCCCTCCCTTAACCCTGCAGAACACTATCATCCAGCAATAAGGAGCCCTCTGCCTCCACGGGGCTCAAACACCTGGGCCCGTTGTGCGAGCACCTGGCGTACGTGCAGGCAAAACCGCAGACCCCTCTGGCCCGAACCCACCACTGCGAAGATCCCCCTTTTCTTCCATCCGTAAAGGGGTCCTCCTTGAGGAGAGGAGGAACATGGGGCGGCCCCCAGGAGATGGCTTTTCTCCGAACCGGGGCTGGCTGGTTTCGGGCCTATACTTGGGCCGCGCGTGCGCACTCAGGCTCCCCACCACAAGCCTTCCTCGGGTCACGGGACTCACCCTCTAGGTGTCTCCTGACCCACCCCTGAGGGGTCTGGTGACCCAACCCTGAGGGGTCACGTGACTCACCCCTGAGGGGTCACGTGACCCACCCTTTTGGGGTCACGTGACCCACCCCCGAGGGGTCACGTGACCCACCCTTGAGGAGTCTCCTGACCCAGCCTTTTGGGGTCACGTGACCCGTCCTTGAGGGGTCCCGTGACGCACCCTTGGGAGGTCAGCAGCCCCACACTTGAGGGGTCACATGACCACCTTGAGAGGTCACAGCAGTTTTACAGGGTCCCTGCGCACCTGTTCGGGGAAACAGAAGCCCTCCCTGCCACTCAGAGGACCGCACGATTTCCCACAGGCCACACTGCCTAGCAGCACCTTCAGCCCCGCACAGACAGTGTGCTAAGGACAGACTTGGGTACCGGGGGCATGGGCGGGGGATTTCCCATGGAACTCTCTAAGGGCCCGGCGCCCTGTGTGGCGGGGGGGAGTGCCCATGCCGTTCCTTGACCCCGCAGGACACTTGCATCCAGCAATAAGCAGCCCTCTGCCTCCACGGGGCACAAACACCTGGGCCCGGTGTGCGGGCACCTGGCGTACGTGGAGGCAAACCCGCCGACCCCTCTGGCCAGAACCCACCACTGCGAAGATCCCCCTTTTCTTCCATCCGTAAAGGGGTCACGCTTGAGGAGTGGAAGAACATGGGGAGGCCCCCAGGAGATGGCTTTTCTCCGAGCCGCGGCTGGCTCGTTTCGGGCCTATACGTGGGCCGCGCATGCGCACTCAGGCGCCCAAGCACACACCTCCTTCGGCTCACCTGACCCACCCTTTAGAGGTCACAGCAGTTCCACCGGGTCCCTGGGCACCTGTCCGTGGACACAGGAGCCCTCCCTGCCACCTAGAGGACCACGCGATTTCCGCTGGGGTACACTGCCCAGAAGCACTCCCAGCCTCCCACAGACACTGTGCGCAGGATAGACTTGTGGACCAGGGGCCTGGGCGGGGAATTTTCCAGGGAACTCTCTAAAGGCCAGGTGCCCTCTGTCGCCCTGGGAGTGCCCACGCCCTCCCTTAACCCTGCAGAACACTATCATCCAGCAATAAGGAGCCCTCTGCCTCCACGGGGCTCAAACACCTGAGCCCGTTGTGCGAGCACCTGGCGTACGTGCAGGCAAACCCGCAGACCCCTCTGGCCCGAACCCACCACTGCGAAGTTCCCCCGTTTCTTCCATCCGTAAAGGGGTCCTCCTTGAGGAGAGGAGGAACATGGGGAGGCCCCCAGGAGATGGCTTTTCTCCGAGCCGCGGCTGGCTGGTTTCGGGCCTATACTTGGGCTGCGCGTGCGCACTCAGGCTCCCCACCACAAGCCTTCCTCGGGTCACGGGACTCACCCTCTAGGTGTCTCCTGACCCACCCCTGAGGGGTCTCGTGACCCAACCCTGAGGGGTCACGTGACCCACCCCTGAGGGGTCTCGTGACCCACCCCTGAGGGGTCACGTGACCCACCCCCGAGGGGTCACATGACCCACCCCCGAGGGGTCACGTGACCCAAAGCTGAGGGGTCACGTGACCCACCCCTGAGGGGTCACGTGACCCACCCCCGAGGGTTCACATGACCCAACCTAGAGGCGTCACGTGACCCAACCCTGAGGGGTCACGTGACCCACCCCTGAGGGGTCTGGTGACCCACCCCTGAGGGGTCACGTGACCCACCCTTTTGGGGTCACGTGACCCACCCCCGAGGGGTCACGTGACCCACCCTTGAGGAGTCTCGTGACCCAGCCTTTTGGGGTCACGTGACCCGTCCTTGAGGGGTCCCGTGACGCACCCTTGGGAGGTCAGCAGCCCCACACTTGAGGGGTCACATGACCACCTTGAGAGGTCACAGCAGTTTTACAGGGTCCCTGCGCACCTGTTCGGGGAAACAGAAGCCCTCCCTGCCACTCAGAGGACCGCACGATTTCCCACAGGCCACACTGCCTAGCAGCACCTTCAGCCCCGCACAGACAGTGTGCTAAGGACAGACTTGGGTACCGGGGGCATGGGCGGGGGATTTCCCATGGAACTCTCTAAGGGCCCGGCGCCCTGTGTGGCGGGGGGGAGTGCCCATGCCGTTCCTTGACCCCGCAGGACACTTGCATCCAGCAATAAGCAGCCCTCTGCCTCCACGGGGCACAAACACCTGGGCCCGGTGTGCGGGCACCTGGCGTACGTGGAGGCAAACCCGCCGACCCCTCTGGCCCGAACCCACCACTGCGAAGATCCCCCTTTTCTTCCATCCGTAAAGGGGTCACGCTTGAGGAGTGGAAGAACATGGGGAGGCCCCCAGGAGATGGCTTTTCTCCGAGCCGCGGCTGGCTCGTTTCGGGCCTATACGTGGGCCGCGCATGCGCACTCAGGCGCCCAAGCACACACCTCCCTCGGCTCACCTGACCCACCCTTTAGAGGTCACAGCATTTCCACCGGGTCCCTGGGCACCTGTCCGTGGACACAGGAGCCCTCCCTGCCACCTAGAGGACCACGCGATTTCCGCTGGGGAACACTGCCCAGAAGCACTCCCAGCCTCCCACAGACACTGTGCGCAGGATAGACTTGTGGACCAGGGGCCTGGGCGGGGAATTTTCCAGGGAACTCTCTAAAGGCCAGGTGCCCTCTGTCGCCCTGGGAGTGCCCACGCCCTCCCTTAACCCTGCAGAACACTATCATCCAGCAATAAGGAGCCCTCTGCCTCCACGGGGCTCAAACACCTGGGCCCGTTGTGCGAGCACCTGGCGTACGTGCAGGCAAAACCGCAGACCCCTCTGGCCCGAACCCACCACTGCGAAGATCCCCCTTTTCTTCCATCCGTAAAGGGGTCCTCCTTGAGGAGAGGAGGAACATGGGGCGGCCCCCAGGAGATGGCTTTTCTCCGAACCGGGGCTGGCTGGTTTCGGGCCTATACTTGGGCCGCGCGTGCGCACTCAGGCTCCCCACCACAAGCCTTCCTCGGGTCACGGGACTCACCCTCTAGGTGTCTCCTGACCCACCCCTGAGGGGTCTGGTGACCCAACCCTGAGGGGTCACGTGACTCACCCCTGAGGGGTCACGTGACCCACCCTTTTGGGGTCACGTGACCCACCCCCGAGGGGTCACGTGACCCACCCTTGAGGAGTCTCCTGACCCAGCCTTTTGGGGTCACGTGACCCGTCCTTGAGGGGTCCCGTGACGCACCCTTGGGAGGTCAGCAGCCCCACACTTGAGGGGTCACATGACCACCTTGAGAGGTCACAGCAGTTTTACAGGGTCCCTGCGCACCTGTTCGGGGAAACAGAAGCCCTCCCTGCCACTCAGAGGACCGCACGATTTCCCACAGGCCACACTGCCTAGCAGCACCTTCAGCCCCGCACAGACAGTGTGCTAAGGACAGACTTGGGTACCGGGGGCATGGGCGGGGGATTTCCCATGGAACTCTCTAAGGGCCCGGCGCCCTGTGTGGCGGGGGGGAGTGCCCATGCCGTTCCTTGACCCCGCAGGACACTTGCATCCAGCAATAAGCAGCCCTCTGCCTCCACGGGGCACAAACACCTGGGCCCGGTGTGCGGGCACCTGGCGTACGTGGAGGCAAACCCGCCGACCCCTCTGGCCAGAACCCACCACTGCGAAGATCCCCCTTTTCTTCCATCCGTAAAGGGGTCACGCTTGAGGAGTGGAAGAACATGGGGAGGCCCCCAGGAGATGGCTTTTCTCCGAGCCGCGGCTGGCTCGTTTCGGGCCTATACGTGGGCCGCGCATGCGCACTCAGGCGCCCAAGCACACACCTCCTTCGGCTCACCTGACCCACCCTTTAGAGGTCACAGCAGTTCCACCGGGTCCCTGGGCACCTGTCCGTGGACACAGGAGCCCTCCCTGCCACCTAGAGGACCACGCGATTTCCGCTGGGGTACACTGCCCAGAAGCACTCCCAGCCTCCCACAGACACTGTGCGCAGGATAGACTTGTGGACCAGGGGCCTGGGCGGGGAATTTTCCAGGGAACTCTCTAAAGGCCAGGTGCCCTCTGTCGCCCTGGGAGTGCCCACGCCCTCCCTTAACCCTGCAGAACACTATCATCCAGCAATAAGGAGCCCTCTGCCTCCACGGGGCTCAAACACCTGAGCCCGTTGTGCGAGCACCTGGCGTACGTGCAGGCAAACCCGCAGACCCCTCTGGCCCGAACCCACCACTGCGAAGTTCCCCCGTTTCTTCCATCCGTAAAGGGGTCCTCCTTGAGGAGAGGAGGAACATGGGGAGGCCCCCAGGAGATGGCTTTTCTCCGAGCCGCGGCTGGCTGGTTTCGGGCCTATACTTGGGCTGCGCGTGCGCACTCAGGCTCCCCACCACAAGCCTTCCTCGGGTCACGGGACTCACCCTCTAGGTGTCTCCTGACCCACCCCTGAGGGGTCTCGTGACCCAACCCTGAGGGGTCACGTGACCCACCCCTGAGGGGTCTCGTGACCCACCCCTGAGGGGTCACGTGACCCACCCCCGAGGGGTCACATGACCCACCCCCGAGGGGTCACGTGACCCAAAGCTGAGGGGTCACGTGACCCACCCCTGAGGGGTCACGTGACCCACCCCCGAGGGTTCACATGACCCAACCTAGAGGCGTCACGTGACCCAACCCTGAGGGGTCACGTGACCCACCCCTGAGGGGTCTGGTGACCCACCCCTGAGGGGTCACGTGACCCACCCTTTTGGGGTCACGTGACCCACCCCCGAGGGGTCACGTGACCCACCCTTGAGGAGTCTCGTGACCCAGCCTTTTGGGGTCACGTGACCCGTCCTTGAGGGGTCCCGTGACGCACCCTTGGGAGGTCAGCAGCCCCACACTTGAGGGGTCACATGACCACCTTGAGAGGTCACAGCAGTTTTACAGGGTCCCTGCGCACCTGTTCGGGGAAACAGAAGCCCTCCCTGCCACTCAGAGGACCGCACGATTTCCCACAGGCCACACTGCCTAGCAGCACCTTCAGCCCCGCACAGACAGTGTGCTAAGGACAGACTTGGGTACCGGGGGCATGGGCGGGGGATTTCCCATGGAACTCTCTAAGGGCCCGGCGCCCTGTGTGGCGGGGGGGAGTGCCCATGCCGTTCCTTGACCCCGCAGGACACTTGCATCCAGCAATAAGCAGCCCTCTGCCTCCACGGGGCACAAACACCTGGGCCCGGTGTGCGGGCACCTGGCGTACGTGGAGGCAAACCCGCCGACCCCTCTGGCCCGAACCCACCACTGCGAAGATCCCCCTTTTCTTCCATCCGTAAAGGGGTCACGCTTGAGGAGTGGAAGAACATGGGGAGGCCCCCAGGAGATGGCTTTTCTCCGAGCCGCGGCTGGCTCGTTTCGGGCCTATACGTGGGCCGCGCATGCGCACTCAGGCGCCCAAGCACACACCTCCCTCGGCTCACCTGACCCACCCTTTAGAGGTCACAGCAGTTCCACCGGGTCCCTGGGCACCTGTCCGTGGACACAGGAGCCCTCCCTGCCACCTAGAGGACCACGCGATTTCCGCTGGGGAACACTGCCCAGAAGCACTCCCAGCCTCCCACAGACACTGTGCGCAGGATAGACTTGTGGACCAGGGGCCTGGGCGGGGAATTTTCCAGGGAACTCTCTAAAGGCCAGGTGCCCTCTGTCGCCCTGGGAGTGCCCACGCCCTCCCTTAACCCTGCAGGACACTATCATCCAGCAATAAGGAGCCCTCTGCCTCCACGGGGCTCAAACACCTGGGCCCGTTGTGCGAGCACCTGGCGTACGTGCAGGCAAAACCGCAGACCCCTCTGGCCCGAACCCACCACTGCGAAGATCCCCCTTTTCTTCCATCCGTAAAGGGGTCCTCCTTGAGGAGAGGAGGAACATGGGGAGGCCCCCAGGAGATGGCTTTTCTCCAAGCCGGGGCTGGCTGGTTTCGGGCCTATACTTGGGCCGCGCGTGCGCACTCAGGCTCCCCACCACAAGCCTTCCTCGGGTCACGGGACTCACCCTCTAGGTGTCTCCTGACCCACCCCTGAGGGGTCTGGTGACCCAACCCTGAGGGGTCACGTGACTCACCCCTGAGGGGTCTCGTGACCCACCCCTGAGGGGTCACGTGACCCAACCCCGAGGGGTCACGTGACCCACCCTTGAGGAGTCTCCTGACCCACCCTTTTGGGGTCACGTGACCCACCCTTGAGGAGTCTCCTGACACACTCTTTTGGGGTCACGTGACCCGTCCTTGAGGGGTCTCGTGACCCACCCTTGAGGGGTCCCGTGACCCACCCTTGGGAGGTCAGCTGCCCCACACTTGAGGGGTCACATGACCACCTTGAGAGGTCACAGCAGTTTTACAGGGTCCCTGCGCACCTGTTCGGGGAAACAGAAGCCCTCCCTGCCACTCAGAGGACCGCACGATTTCCCACAGGCCACACTGCCTAGCAGCACCTTCAGCCCCGCACAGACAGTGTGCTAAGGACAGACTTGGGTACAGGGGGCATGGGCGGGGGATTTCCCATGGAACTCTATAAGGGCCCGGCGCCCTGTGTGGCCGGGGGAGTGCCCATGCCGTTCCTTGACCCCGCAGGACACTTGCATCCAGCAATAAGCAGCCCTCTGCCTCCACGGGGCACAAACACCTGGGCCCGGTGTGCGGGCACCTGGCGTACGTGGAGGCAAACCCGCCGACCCCTCTGGCCCGAACCCACCACTGCGAAGATCCCCCATTTCTTCCATCCGTAAAGGGGTCACGCTCGAGGATTGGAAGAACCTGGGGAGGCCCCGAGGAGGTGGCTTTTCTCCGAGCCGTGGCTGGTTGGTTTCGGGCCTATACGTGGGCCGCGCGTGCGCACTCAGGCTCCCCATCACAAGCCTTCCTCGGGTCACGGGACTCACCCTTGAGGTGTCTCCTGACCCACACCTGAGGGGTCACGTGACCCACCCCCGAGGGGTCAAATGACCCACCCCAGAGGGGTCACGTGACCCACCCCTGAGGGGTCTCGTGACCCACCCTTGAGGAGTCTCGTGACCCACCCTTTTGGGGTCACGTGACCCGTCCTTGAGGGGTCCCGTGACCCACCCTTGGGAGGTCAGCTGCCCCACACTTGAGGGGTCACATGACCACCTTGAGAGGTCACAGCAGTTTTACAGGGTCCCTCCGCACCTGTTCGGGGAAACAGAAGCCCTCCCTGCCACTCAGAAACCGCACGATTTCCCACAGGCCACACTGCCTAGCAGCACCTTCAGCCCCGCACAGACAGTGTGCTAAGGACAGACTTGGGTACCGGGCTCATGGGCGGGGGATTTCCCATGGAACTCTCTAAGGGCCCGGCGCCCTGTGTGGCCGGGGCAGTGCCCATGCCGTTCCTTGACCCCGCAGGACACTTGCATCCAGCAATAAGCAGCCCTCTGCCTCCACGGGGCACAAACACCTGGGCCCGGTGTGCGGGCACCTGGCGTACGTGGAGGCAAACCCGCCGACCCCTCTGGCCCGAACCCACCACTGCGAAGATCCCCCTTTTCTTCCATCCGTAAAGGGGTCACGCTTGAGGAGTGGAAGAACATGGGGAGGCCCCCAGGAGATGGCTTTTCTCCGAGCCGCGGCTGGCTCGTTTCGGGCCTATATGTGGGCCGTGCATGCGCACTCAGGCGCCCAAGCACACACCTCCCTCGGCTCACCTGACCCACCCTTTAGAGGTCACAGCAGTTCCACCGGGTCCCTGGGCACCTGTCCGTGGACACAGGAGCCCTCCCTGCCACCTAGAGGACCACGCGATTTCCGCTGGGGAACACTGCCCAGAAGCACTCCCAGCCTCCCACAGACACTGTGCGCAGGATAGACTTGTGGACCAGGGGCCTGGGCGGGGAATTTTCCAGGGAACTCTCTAAAGGCCAGGTGCCCTCTGTCGCCCTGGGAGTGCCCACGCCCTCCCTTAACCCTGCAGGACACTATCATCCAGCAATAAGGAGCCCTCTGCCTCCACGGGGCTCAAACACCTGGGCCGGTTGTGCGAGCACCTGGCGTACGTGCAGGCAAACCCGCAGACCCCTCTGGCCCGAACCCACCACTGCGAAGATCCCCCTTTTCTTCGATCCGTAAAGGGGTCCTCCTTGAGGAGTGGAGGGACATGGGGAGGCCCCCAGGAGATGGCTTTTCTCCGAGCCGCGGCTGGCTCGTTTCGGGCCTATACTTGGGCCGCGCGTGCGCACTCAGGCTCCCCACCACAAGCCTTCCTCGGGTCACGGGACTCACCCTCTAGGTGTCTCCTGACCTACACCTGAGGGGTCTGGTGACCCAACCCTGAGCGGTCACGTGACCCACCCCTGAGGGGTCTCGTGACCCACCCCTGAGGGGTCACGTGACCCACCCACGAGGGGTCACGTGACCCACCCTTTAGGAGTCTCCTGACCCACCCTTTTGGGGTCACGTGACCCGTCCTTGAGGGGTCTCGTGACCCACCCTTGAGGGGTCCCGTGACCCACCCTTGGGAGGTCAGCTGCCCCACACTTGAGGGGTCACATGACCACCTTGAGAGGTCACAGCAGTTTTACAGGGTCCCTGCGCACCTGTTCGGGGAAACAGAAGCCCTCCCTGCCACTCAGAGGACCGCACGATTTCCCACAGGCCACACTGCCTAGCAGCACCTTCAGCCCCGCACAGACAGTGTGCTAAGGACAGACTTGGGTACAGGGGGCATGGGCGGGGGATTTCCCATGGAACTCTATAAGGGCCCGGCGCCCTGTGTGGCCAGGGGAGTGCCCATGCCGTTCCATGACCCCGCAGGACACTTGCATCCAGCAATAAGCAGCCCTCTGCCTCCACGGGGCACAAACACCTGGGCCCGGTGTGCGGGCACCTGGCGTACTTGGAGGCAAACCCGCCGACCCCTCTGGCCCGAACCCACCACTGCGAAGATCCCCCATTTCTTCCATCCGTAAAGGGGTCACGCTCGAGGATTGGAAGAACCTGGGGAGGCCCCGAGGAGGTGGCTTTTCTCCGAGCCGCGGCTGGCTGGTTTCGGGCCTATACGTGGGCCGCGCGTGCGCACTCAGGCTCCCCACCACAAGCCTTCCTCGGGTCACGGGACTCACCCTTGAGGTGTCTCCTGACCCACCCCTGAGGGGTCTCGTGACCCACCCCCGAGGGGTCAGGTGACCCACCACCGAGGGGTCTCGTGACCCACCCCCGAGGGGTCAGGTGACCCACCCCCGAGGGGTCACGTGACCTACCCCAGAGGGGTCACGTGACCCACCCTTGAGGAGTCTCGTGACCCACCCTTTTGGGGTCACGTGACCCGTCCTTGAGGGGTCCCGTGACCCACCCTTGGGAGATCAGCTGCCCCACACTTGAGGGGTCACATGACCACCTTGAGAGGTCACAGCAGTTTTACAGGGTCCCTGCGCACCTGTTCGGGGAAACAGAAGCCCTCCCTGCCACTCAGAGGACCGCACGATTTCCCACAGGCCACACTGCCTAGCAGCACCTTCAGCCCCGCACAGACAGTGTGCTAAGGACAGACTTGGGTACCGGGGGCATGGGCGGGGGATTTCCCATGGAACTCTCTAAGGGCCCGGCGCCCTGTGTGGCCGGGGGAGTGCCCATGCCGTTCCTTGACCCCGCAGGACACTTGCATCCAGCAATAAGCAGCCCTCTGCCTCCACGGGGCACAAACACCTGGGCCCGGTGTGCGGGCACCTGGCGTACGTGGAGGCAAACCCGCCGACCCCTCTGGCCCGAACCCACCACTGCGAAGATCCCCCTTTTCTTCCATCCGTAAAGGGGTCACGCTTGAGGAGTGGAAGAACATGGGGAGGCCCCCAGGAGATGGCTTTTCTCCGAGCCGCGGCTGGCTCGTTTCGGGCCTATACGTGGGCCGCGCATGCGCACTCAGGCGCCCAAGCACACACCTCCCTCGGCTCACCTGACCCACCCTTTAGAGGTCACAGCATTTCCACCGGGTCCCTGGGCACCTGTCCGTGGACACAGGAGCCCTCCCTGCCACCTAGAGGACCACGCGATTTCCGCTGGGGAACACTGCCCAGAAGCACTCCCAGCCTCCCACAGACACTGTGCGCAGGATAGACTTGTGGACCAGGGGCCTGGGCGGGGAATTTTCCATGGAACTCTCTAAAGGCCAGGTGCCCTCTGTCGCCCTGGGAGTGCCCACGCCCTCCCTTAACCCTGCAGAACACTATCATCCAGCAATAAGGAGCCCTCTGCCTCCACGGGGCTCAAACACCTGGGCCCGTTGTGCGAGCACCTGGCGTACGTGCAGGCAAAACCGCAGACCCCTCTGGCCCGAACCCACCACTGCGAAGATCCCCCTTTTCTTCCATCCGTAAAGGGGTCCTCCTTGAGGAGAGGAGGAACATGGGGCGGCCCCCAGGAGATGGCTTTTCTCCGAACCGGGGCTGGCTGGTTTCGGGCCTATACTTGGGCCGCGCGTGCGCACTCAGGCTCCCCACCACAAGCCTTCCTCGGGTCACGGGACTCACCCTCTAGGTGTCTCCTGACCCACCCCTGAGGGGTCTGGTGACCCAACCCTGAGGGGTCACGTGACTCACCCCTGAGGGGTCACGTGACCCACCCTTTTGGGGTCACGTGACCCACCCCCGAGGGGTCACGTGACCCACCCTTGAGGAGTCTCGTGACCCAGCCTCTTGGGGTCACGTGACCCGTCCTTGAGGGGTCCCGTGACGCACCCTTGGGAGGTCAGCAGCCCCACACTTGAGGGGTCACATGACCACCTTGAGAGGTCACAGCAGTTTTACAGGGTCCCTGCGCACCTGTTCGGGGAAACAGAAGCCCTCCCTGCCACTCAGAGGACCGCACGATTTCCCACAGGCCACACTGCCTAGCAGCACCTTCAGCCCCGCACAGACAGTGTGCTAAGGACAGACTTGGTTACCGGGGGCATGGGCGGGGGATTTCCCATGGAACTCTCTAAGGGCCCGGCGCCCTGTGTGGCGGGGGGGAGTGCCCATGCCGTTCCTTGACCCCGCAGGACACTTGCATCCAGCAATAAGCAGCCCTCTGCCTCCACGGGGCACAAACACCTGGGCCCGGTGTGCGGGCACCTGGCGTACGTGGAGGCAAACCCGCCGACCCCTCTGGCCAGAACCCACCACTGCGAAGATCCCCCTTTTCTTCCATCCGTAAAGGGGTCACGCTCGAGGAGTGGAAGAACATGGGGAGGCCCCCAGGAGATGGCTTTTCTCCGAGCCGCGGCTGGCTCGTTTCGGGCCTATACGTGGGCCGCGCGTGCGCACTCAGGCTCCCCACCACAAGCCTTCCTCGGGTCACGGGACTCACCCTTGAGGTGTCTCCTGACCCACCCCTGAGGGGTCTCGTGACCCACCCCCGAGGGGTCAGGTGACCCACCACCGAGGGGTCTCGTGACCCACCCCCGAGGGGTCACGTGACCCCCCCCCGAGGGGTCACGTGAACTACCCCAGAGGGGTCACGTGACCCACCCTTGAGGAGTCTCGTGACCCACCCTTTTGGGGTCACGTGACCCGTCCTTGAGGGGTCCCGTGACCCACCCTTGGGAGGTCAGCTGCCCCACACTTGAGGGGTCACATGACCACCTTGAGAGGTCACAGCAGTTTTACAGGGTCCCTGCGCACCTGTTCGGGGAAACAGAAGCCCTCCCTGCCACTCAGAGGACCGCACGATTTCCCACAGGCCACACTGCCTAGCAGCACCTTCAGCCCCGCACAGACAGTGTGCTAAGGACAGACTTGGGTACCGGGCTCATGGGCGGGGGATTTCCCATGGAACTCTCTAAGGGCCCGGCGCCCTGTGTGGCCGGGGCAGTGCCCATGCCGTTCCTTGACCCCGCAGGACACTTGCATCCAGCAATAAGCAGCCCTCTGCCTCCACGGGGCACAAACACCTGGGCCCGGTGTGCGGGCACCTGGCGTACGTGGAGGCAAACCCGCCGACCCCTCTGGCCCGAACCCACCACTGCGAAGATCCCCCTTTTCTTCCATCCGTAAAGGGGTCACGCTTGAGGAGTGGAAGAACATGGGGAGGCCCCCAGGAGATGGCTTTTCTCCGAGCCGCGGCTGGCTCGTTTCGGGCCTATACGTGGGCCGCGCATGCGCACTCAGGCGCCCAAGCACACACCTCCCTCGGCTCACCTGACCCACCCTTTAGAGGTCACAGCAGTTCCACCGGGTCCCTGGGCACCTGTCCGTGGACACAGGAGCCCTCCCTGCCACCTAGAGGACCACGCGATTTCCGCTGGGGAACACTGCCCAGAAGCACTCCCAGCCTCCCACAGACACTGTGCGCAGGATAGACTTGTGGACCAGGGGCCTGGGCGGGGAATTTTCCAGGGAACTCTCTAAAGGCCAGGTGCCCTCTGTCGACCTGGGAGTGCCCACGCCCTCCCTTAACCCTGCAGAACACTATCATCCAGCAATAAGGAGCCCTCTGCCTCCACGGGGCTCAAACACCTGGGCCCGTTGTGCGAGCACCTGGCGTACGTGCAGGCAAAACCGCAGACCCCTCTGGCCCGAACCCACCACTGCGAAGATCCCCCTTTTCTTCCATCCGTAAAGGGGTCCTCCTTGAGGAGAGGAGGAACATGGGGCGGCCCCCAGGAGATGGCTTTTCTCCGAACCGGGGCTGGCTGGTTTCGGGCCTATACTTGGGCCGCGCGTGCGCACTCAGGCTCCCCACCACAAGCCTTCCTCGGGTCACGGGACTCACCCTCTAGGTGTCTCCTGACCCACCCCTGAGGGGTCTGGTGACCCAACCCTGAGGGGTCACGTGACTCGCCCCTGAGGGGTCACGTGACCCACCCTTTTGGGGTCACGTGACCCACCCCCGAGGGGTCACGTGACCCACCCTTGAGGAGTCTCGTGACCCAGCCTTTTGGGGTCACGTGACCCGTCCTTGAGGGGTCCCGTGACGCACCCTTGGGAGGTCAGCAGCCCCACACTTGAGGGGTCACATGACCACCTTGAGAGGTCACAGCAGTTTTACAGGGTCCCTGCGCACCTGTTCGGGGAAACAGAAGCCCTCCCTGCCACTCAGAGGACCGCACGATTTCCCACAGGCCACACTGCCTAGCAGCACCTTCAGCCCCGCACAGACAGTGTGCTAAGGACAGACTTGGGTACCGGGGGCATGGGCGGGGGATTTCCCATGGAACTCTCTAAGGGCCCGGCGCCCTGTGTGGCGGGGGGGAGTGCCCATGCCGTTCCTTGACCCCGCAGGACACTTGCATCCAGCAATAAGCAGCCCTCTGCCTCCACGGGGCACAAACACCTGGGCCCGGTGTGCGGGCACCTGGCGTACGTGGAGGCAAACCCGCCGACCCCTCTGGCCAGAACCCACCACTGCGAAGATCCCCCTTTTCTTCCATCCGTAAAGGGGTCACGCTTGAGGAGTGGAAGAACATGGGGAGGCCCCCAGGAGATGGCTTTTCTCCGAGCCGAGGCTGGCTAGTTTCGGGCCTATACTTGGGCCGCGCGTGCGCACTCAGGCTCCCCATCACAAGCCTTCCTCGGGTCACGGGACTCACCCTTGAGGTGTCTCCTGACCCACCCCCGAGGGGTCTCGTGACCCACCCCCGAGGGGTCACGTGACCCACCCCTGAGGGGTCACGTAACCCACCCCCGAGGGGTCACATGACCCACCCCTGAGGGGTCACGTGACCCACCTCCAGGGGTCACATGACCCACCCCCGAGGGGTCACGTGACCCAACCCTGAGGGTTCACGTGACCCACCCCTGAGGGGTCTCGTGACCCACCCCTGAGGGGTCACGTGACCCACCCCCGAGGGTCACATGACCCACCCCTGAGGGGTCACGTGACCCACCCTTGAGGAGTCTCGTGACCCACCCTTTTGGGGTCACGTGACCCACCCTTGAGGAGTCTCCTGACCCACCCTTTTGGGGTCACGTGACCCGTCCTTGAGGGGTCTCGTGACCCACCCTTGAGGGGTCCCGTGACCCACCCTTGGGAGGTCAGCTGCCCCACACTTGAGGGGTCACATGACCACCTTGAGAGGTCACAGCAGTTTTACCGGGTCCCTGCTCACCTGTTCGGGGAAACAGAAGCCCTCCCTGCCACTCAGAGGACCGCACGATTTCCCACAGGCCACACTGCCTAGCAGCACCTTCAGCCCCGCACAGACAGTGTGCTAAGGACAGACTTGGGTACAGGGGGCATGGGCGGGGGATTTCCCATGGTACTCTATAAGGGCCCGGCGCCCTGTGTGGCCGGGGGAGTGCCCATGCCGTTCCTTGACCCCGCAGGTCACTTGCATCCAGCAACAAGCAGCCCTCTGCCTCCACGGGGCACAAACACCTGGGCCCGGTGTGCGGGCACCTGGCGTACTTGGAGGCAAACCCGCCGACCCCTCTGGCCAGAACCCACCACTGCGAAGATCCCCCTTTTCTTCCATCCGTAAAGGGGTCACGCTCGAGGATTGGAAGAACCTGGGGAGGCCCCGAGGAGGTGGCTTTTCTCCGAGCCGAGGCTGGCTGGTTTCGGGCCTATACGTGGACCGCGCATGCGCACTCAGGCTCCCCACCACAAGCCTTCCTCGGGTCACGGGACTCACCCTTGAGGTGTCTCCTGACCCACCCCTGAGGGGTCTCGTGACCCACCCCCGAGGGGTCAGGTGACCCACCCCTGTGGGGTCTCGTGACCCACCCCCGAGGGGTCACGTGACCCCCCCCCCGAGGGGTCACGTGACCCCCCCCGAGGGGTCACGTGACCTACCCCAGAGGGGTCACGTGACCCACCCTTGAGGAGTCTCGTGACCCACCCTTTTGGGGTCACGTGACCCGTCCTTGAGGGGTCCCGTGACCCACCCTTGGGAGGTCAGCTGCCCCACACTTGAGGGGTCACATGACCACCTTGAGAGGTCACAGCAGTTTTACAGGGTCCCTGCGCACCTGTTCGGGGAAACAGAAGCCCTCCCTGCCACTCAGAGGACCGCACGATTTCCCACAGGCCACACTGCCTAGCAGCACCTTCAGCCCCGCACAGACAGTGTGCTAAGGACAGACTTGGGTACCGGGCTCATGGGCGGGGGATTTCCCATGGAACTCTCTAAGGGCCCGGCGCCCTGTGTGGCCGGGGCAGTGCCCATGCCGTTCCTTGACCCCGCAGGACACTTGCATCCAGCAATAAGCAGCCCTCTGCCTCCACGGGGCACAAACACCTGGGCCCGGTGTGCGGGCACCTGGCGTACGTGGAGGCAAACCCGCCGACCCCTCTGGCCCGAACCCACCACTGCGAAGATCCCCCTTTTCTTCCATCCGTAAAGGGGTCACGCTTGAGGAGTGGAAGAACATGGGGAGGCCCCCAGGAGATGGCTTTTCTCCGAGCCGCGGCTGGCTCGTTTCGGGCCTATACGTGGGCCGCGCATGCGCACTCAGGCGCCCAAGCACACACCTCCCTCGGCTCACCTGACCCACCCTTTAGAGGTCACAGCATTTCCACCGGGTCCCTGGGCACCTGTCCGTGGACACAGGAGCCCTCCCTGCCACCTAGAGGACCACGCGATTTCCGCTGGGGAACACTGCCCAGAAGCACTCCCAGCCTCCCACAGACACTGTGCGCAGGATAGACTTGTGGACCAGGGGCCTGGGCGGGGAATTTTCCATGGAACTCTCTAAAGGCCAGGTGCCCTCTGTCGCCCTGGGAGTGCCCACGCCCTCCCTTAACCCTGCAGAACACTATCATCCAGCAATAAGGAGCCCTCTGCCTCCACGGGGCTCAAACACCTGGGCCCGTTGTGCGAGCACCTGGCGTACGTGCAGGCAAAACCGCAGACCCCTCTGGCCCGAACCCACCACTGCGAAGATCCCCCTTTTCTTCCATCCGTAAAGGGGTCCTCCTTGAGGAGAGGAGGAACATGGGGGGGCCCCCAGGAGATGGCTTTTCTCCGAACCGGGGCTGGCTGGTTTCGGGCCTATACTTGGGCCGCGAGTGCGCACTCAGGCTCCCCACCACAAGCCTTCCTCGGGTCACGGGACTCACCCTCTAGGTGTCTCCTGACCCACCCCTGAGGGGTCTGGTGACCCAACCCTGAGGGGTCACGTGACTCACCCCTGAGGGGTCACGTGACCCACCCTTTTGGGGTCACGTGACCCACCCCCGAGGGGTCACGTGACCCACCCTTGAGGAGTCTCGTGACCCAGCCTTTTGGGGTCACGTGACCCGTCCTTGAGGGGTCCCGTGACGCACCCTTGGGAGGTCAGCAGCCCCACACTTGAGGGGTCACATGACCACCTTGAGAGGTCACAGCAGTTTTACAGGGTCCCTGCGCACCTGTTCGGGGAAACAGAAGCCCTCCCTGCCACTCAGAGGACCGCACGATTTCCCACAGGCCACACTGCCTAGCAGCACCTTCAGCCCCGCACAGACAGTGTGCTAAGGACAGACTTGGGTACCGGGGGCATGGGCGGGGGATTTCCCATGGAACTCTCTAAGGGCCCGGCGCCCTGTGTGGCGGGGGGGAGTGCCCATGCCGTTCCTTGACCCCGCAGGACACTTGCATCCAGCAATAAGCAGCCCTCTGCCTCCACGGGGCACAAACACCTGGGCCCGGTGTGCGGGCACCTGGCGTACGTGGAGGCAAACCCGCCGACCCCTCTGGCCAGAACCCACCACTGCGAAGATCCCCCTTTTCTTCCATCCGTAAAGGGGTCACGCTTGAGGAGTGGAAGAACATGGGGAGGCCCCCAGGAGATGGCTTTTCTCCGAGCCGAGGCTGGCTAGTTTCGGGCCTATACTTGGGCCGCGCGTGCGCACTCAGGCTCCCCACCACAAGCCTTCCTCGGGTCACGGGACTCACCCGCTAGGTGTCTCCTGACCCACCCCTGAGGGGTCTCGTGACCCAACCCTGAGGGGTCACGTGACCCACCCCTGAGGGGTCTCGTGACCCACCCCTGAGGGGTCACGTGACCCACCCCCGAGGGGTCACATGACCCACCCCCAAGGGGTCACGTGACCCAAACCTGAGGGGTCACGTGACCCACCCCTGAGGGGTCTCGTGACCCATCCTTGAGGAGTCTCCTGACCCACCCTTTTGGGGTCACGTGACCCGTCCTTGAGGGGTCTCGTGACCCACCCTTGAGGGGTCCCGTGACCCACCCTTGGGAGGTCAGCTGCCCCACACTTGAGGGGTCACATGACCACCTTGAGAGGTCACAGCAGTTTTACAGGGTCCCTGCGCACCTGTTCGGGGAAACAGAAGCCCTCCCTGCCACTCAGAGGACCGCACGATTTCCCACAGGCCACACTGCCTAGCAGCACCTTCAGCCCCGCACAGACAGTGTGCTAAGGGCAGACTTGGGTACAGGGCGCGGGCGGGGGATTTCCCATGGAACTCTATAAGGGCCCGGCGCCCTGTGTGGCCGGGGGGTGCCCATGCCGTTCCTTGACCCCGCAGGACACTTGCATCCAGCAATAAGCAGCCCTCTGCCTCCACGGGGCACAAACACCTGGGCCCGGTGTGCGGACACCTGGCGTACGTGGAGGCAAACCCGCCGACCCCTCTGGCCCGAACCCACCACTGCGAAGATCCCCCATTTCTTCCATCCGTAAAGGGGTCACGCTCGAGGATTGGAAGAACCTGGGGAGGCCCCGAGGAGGTGGCTTTTCTCCGAGCCGAGGCTGGCTGGTTTCGGGCCTATACGTGGGCCGCGCGTGCGCACTCAGGCTCCCCATCACAAGCCTTCCTCGGGTCACGGGACTCACCCTTGAGGTGTCTCCTGACCCACCCCCGAGGGGTCTCGTGACCCACCCCCGAGGGGTCACGTGACCCACCCCCGAGGGGTCTCGTGACCCACCCCTGAGGGGTCACGTGACCCACCCCCGAGGGGTCACATGACCCACCCCTGAGGGGTCACGTGACCCACCCTTGAGGAGTCTCGTGACCCAGCCTTTTGGGGTCACGTGACCCGTCCTTGAGGGGTCCCGTGACCCACCCTTGGGAGGTCAGCAGCCCCACACTTGAGGGGTCACATGACCACCTTGAGAGGTCACAGCAGTTTTACAGGGTCCCTGCGCACCTGTTCGGGGAAACAGAAGCCCTCCCTGCCACTCAGAGGACCGCACGATTTCCCACAGGCCACACTGCCTAGCAGCACCTTCAGCCCCGCACACACAGTGTGCTAAGGACAGACTTGGGTACCGGGGGCATGGGCGGGGGATTTCCCATGGAACTCTCTAAGGGCCCGGCGCCCTGTGTGGCGGGGGGAGTGCCCATGCCGTTCCTTGACCCCGCAGGACACTTGCATCCAGCAATAAGCAGCCCTCTGCCTCCACGGGGCACAAACACCTGGGCCCGGTGTGCGGGCACCTGGCGTACGTGGAGGCAAACCCGCCGACCCCTCTGGCCCGAACCCACCACTGCGAAGATCCCCCTTTTCTTCCATCCGTAAAGGGGTCACGCTTGAGGAGTGGAAGAACATGGGGAGGCCCCCAGGAGATGGCTTTTCTCCGAGCCGCGGCTGGCTCGTTTCGGGCCTATACGTGGGCCGCGCATGCGCACTCAGGCGCCCAAGCACACACCTCCCTCGGCTCACCTGACCCACCCTTTAGAGGTCACAGCAGTTCCACCGGGTCCCTGGGCACCTGTCCGTGGACACAGGAGCCCTCCCTGCCACATAGAGGACCACGCGATTTCCGCTGGGGTACACTGCCCAGAAGCACTCCCAGCCTCCCACAGACACTGTGCGCAGGATAGACTTGTGGACCAGGGGCCTGGGCGGGGAATTTTCCAGGGAACTCTCTAAAGGCCAGGTGCCCTCTGTCGCCCTGGGAGTGCCCACGCCCTCCCTTAACCCTGCAGAACACTATCATCCAGCAATAAGGAGCCCTCTGCCTCCACGGGGCTCAAACACCTGGGCCCGTTGTGCGAGCACCTGGCGTACGTGCAGGCAAACCCGCAGACCCCTCTGGCCCGAACCCACCACTGCGAAGATCCCCCTTTTCTTCCATCCGTAAAGGGGTCCTCGTTGAGGAGAGGAGGAACATGGGGAGGCCCCCAGGAGATGGCTTTTCTCCGAGCCGCGGCTGGCTGGTTTCGGGCCTATACGTGGGCCGCGCGTGCGCACTCAGGCTCCCCACCACAAGCCTTCCTCGGGTCACGGGACTCACCCTTGAGGTGTCTCCTGACCCACCCCTGAGGGGTCTCGTGACCCACCCCCGAGGGGTCAGGTGACCCACCACCGAGGGGTCTCGTGACCCACCCCCGAGGGGTCACGTGACCCCCCCCCGAGGGGTCACGTGAACTACCCCAGAGGGGTCACGTGACCCACCCTTGAGGAGTCTCGTGACCCACCCTTTTGGGGTCACGTGACCCGTCCTTGAGGGGTCCCGTGACCCACCCTTGGGAGGTCAGCTGCCCCACACTTGAGGGGTCACATGACCACCTTGAGAGGTCACAGCAGTTTTACAGGGTCCCTGCGCACCTGTTCGGGGAAACAGAAGCCCTCCCTGCCACTCAGAGGACCGCACGATTTCCCACAGGCCACACTGCCTAGCAGCACCTTCAGCCCCGCACAGACAGTGTGCTAAGGACAGACTTGGGTACCGGGCTCATGGGCGGGGGATTTCCCATGGAACTCTCTAAGGGCCCGGCGCCCTGTGTGGCCGGGGCAGTGCCCATGCCGTTCCTTGACCCCGCAGGACACTTGCATCCAGCAATAAGCAGCCCTCTGCCTCCACGGGGCACAAACACCTGGGCCCGGTGTGCGGGCACCTGGCGTACGTGGAGGCAAACCCGCCGACCCCTCTGGCCCGAACCCACCACTGCGAAGATCCCCCTTTTCTTCCATCCGTAAAGGGGTCACGCTTGAGGAGTGGAAGAACATGGGGAGGCCCCCAGGAGATGGCTTTTCTCCGAGCCGCGGCTGGCTCGTTTCGGGCCTATACGTGGGCCGCGCATGCGCACTCAGGCGCCCAAGCACACACCTCCCTCGGCTCACCTGACCCACCCTTTAGAGGTCACAGCAGTTCCACCGGGTCCCTGGGCACCTGTCCGTGGACACAGGAGCCCTCCCTGCCACCTAGAGGACCACGCGATTTCCGCTGGGGAACACTGCCCAGAAGCACTCCCAGCCTCCCACAGACACTGTGCGCAGGATAGACTTGTGGACCAGGGGCCTGGGCGGGGAATTTTCCAGGGAACTCTCTAAAGGCCAGGTGCCCTCTGTCGACCTGGGAGTGCCCACGCCCTCCCTTAACCCTGCAGAACACTATCATCCAGCAATAAGGAGCCCTCTGCCTCCACGGGGCTCAAACACCTGGGCCCGTTGTGCGAGCACCTGGCGTACGTGCAGGCAAAACCGCAGACCCCTCTGGCCCGAACCCACCACTGCGAAGATCCCCCTTTTCTTCCATCCGTAAAGGGGTCCTCCTTGAGGAGAGGAGGAACATGGGGCGGCCCCCAGGAGATGGCTTTTCTCCGAACCGGGGCTGGCTGGTTTCGGGCCTATACTTGGGCCGCGCGTGCGCACTCAGGCTCCCCACCACAAGCCTTCCTCGGGTCACGGGACTCACCCTCTAGGTGTCTCCTGACCCACCCCTGAGGGGTCTGGTGACCCAACCCTGAGGGGTCACGTGACTCGCCCCTGAGGGGTCACGTGACCCACCCTTTTGGGGTCACGTGACCCACCCCCGAGGGGTCACGTGACCCACCCTTGAGGAGTCTCGTGACCCAGCCTTTTGGGGTCACGTGACCCGTCCTTGAGGGGTCCCGTGACGCACCCTTGGGAGGTCAGCAGCCCCACACTTGAGGGGTCACATGACCACCTTGAGAGGTCACAGCAGTTTTACAGGGTCCCTGCGCACCTGTTCGGGGAAACAGAAGCCCTCCCTGCCACTCAGAGGACCGCACGATTTCCCACAGGCCACACTGCCTAGCAGCACCTTCAGCCCCGCACAGACAGTGTGCTAAGGACAGACTTGGGTACCGGGGGCATGGGCGGGGGATTTCCCATGGAACTCTCTAAGGGCCCGGCGCCCTGTGTGGCGGGGGGGAGTGCCCATGCCGTTCCTTGACCCCGCAGGACACTTGCATCCAGCAATAAGCAGCCCTCTGCCTCCACGGGGCACAAACACCTGGGCCCGGTGTGCGGGCACCTGGCGTACGTGGAGGCAAACCCGCCGACCCCTCTGGCCAGAACCCACCACTGCGAAGATCCCCCTTTTCTTCCATCCGTAAAGGGGTCACGCTTGAGGAGTGGAAGAACATGGGGAGGCCCCCAGGAGATGGCTTTTCTCCGAGCCGAGG
Organism: Desmodus rotundus; assembly: GCF_022682495.2. Lineage (NCBI taxonomy): Eukaryota > Metazoa > Chordata > Mammalia > Chiroptera > Phyllostomidae > Desmodus > Desmodus rotundus. Next base: position 152,764 of record NW_026527195.1, read on the forward strand.
CTGGCTAGTTTCGGGCCTATACTTGGGCCGCGCGTGCGCACTCAGGCTCCCCATCACAAGCCTTCCTCGGGTCACGGGACTCACCCTTGAGGTGTCTCCTGACCCACCCCCGAGGGGTCTCGTGACCCACCCCCGAGGGGTCACGTGACCCACCCCTGAGGGGTCACGTAACCCACCCCCGAGGGGTCACATGACCCACCCCTGAGGGGTCACGTGACCCACCTCCAGGGGTCACATGACCCACCCCCGAGGGGTCACGTGACCCAACCCTGAGGGTTCACGTGACCCACCCCTGAGGGGTCTCGTGACCCACCCCTGAGGGGTCACGTGACCCACCCCCGAGGGTCACATGACCCACCCCTGAGGGGTCACGTGACCCACCCTTGAGGAGTCTCGTGACCCACCCTTTTGGGGTCACGTGACCCACCCTTGAGGAGTCTCCTGACCCACCCTTTTGGGGTCACGTGACCCGTCCTTGAGGGGTCTCGTGACCCACCCTTGAGGGGTCCCGTGACCCACCCTTGGGAGGTCAGCTGCCCCACACTTGAGGGGTCACATGACCACCTTGAGAGGTCACAGCAGTTTTACCGGGTCCCTGCTCACCTGTTCGGGGAAACAGAAGCCCTCCCTGCCACTCAGAGGACCGCACGATTTCCCACAGGCCACACTGCCTAGCAGCACCTTCAGCCCCGCACAGACAGTGTGCTAAGGACAGACTTGGGTACAGGGGGCATGGGCGGGGGATTTCCCATGGTACTCTATAAGGGCCCGGCGCCCTGTGTGGCCGGGGGAGTGCCCATGCCGTTCCTTGACCCCGCAGGTCACTTGCATCCAGCAACAAGCAGCCCTCTGCCTCCACGGGGCACAAACACCTGGGCCCGGTGTGCGGGCACCTGGCGTACTTGGAGGCAAACCCGCCGACCCCTCTGGCCAGAACCCACCACTGCGAAGATCCCCCTTTTCTTCCATCCGTAAAGGGGTCACGCTCGAGGATTGGAAGAACCTGGGGAGGCCCCGAGGAGGTGGCTTTTCTCCGAGCCGAGGCTGGCTGGTTTCGGGCCTATACGTGGACCGCGCATGCGCACTCAGGCTCCCCACCACAAGCCTTCCTCGGGTCACGGGACTCACCCTTGAGGTGTCTCCTGACCCACCCCTGAGGGGTCTCGTGACCCACCCCCGAGGGGTCAGGTGACCCACCCCTGTGGGGTCTCGTGACCCACCCCCGAGGGGTCACGTGACCCCCCCCCCGAGGGGTCACGTGACCCCCCCCGAGGGGTCACGTGACCTACCCCAGAGGGGTCACGTGACCCACCCTTGAGGAGTCTCGTGACCCACCCTTTTGGGGTCACGTGACCCGTCCTTGAGGGGTCCCGTGACCCACCCTTGGGAGGTCAGCTGCCCCACACTTGAGGGGTCACATGACCACCTTGAGAGGTCACAGCAGTTTTACAGGGTCCCTGCGCACCTGTTCGGGGAAACAGAAGCCCTCCCTGCCACTCAGAGGACCGCACGATTTCCCACAGGCCACACTGCCTAGCAGCACCTTCAGCCCCGCACAGACAGTGTGCTAAGGACAGACTTGGGTACCGGGCTCATGGGCGGGGGATTTCCCATGGAACTCTCTAAGGGCCCGGCGCCCTGTGTGGCCGGGGCAGTGCCCATGCCGTTCCTTGACCCCGCAGGACACTTGCATCCAGCAATAAGCAGCCCTCTGCCTCCACGGGGCACAAACACCTGGGCCCGGTGTGCGGGCACCTGGCGTACGTGGAGGCAAACCCGCCGACCCCTCTGGCCCGAACCCACCACTGCGAAGATCCCCCTTTTCTTCCATCCGTAAAGGGGTCACGCTTGAGGAGTGGAAGAACATGGGGAGGCCCCCAGGAGATGGCTTTTCTCCGAGCCGCGGCTGGCTCGTTTCGGGCCTATACGTGGGCCGCGCATGCGCACTCAGGCGCCCAAGCACACACCTCCCTCGGCTCACCTGACCCACCCTTTAGAGGTCACAGCATTTCCACCGGGTCCCTGGGCACCTGTCCGTGGACACAGGAGCCCTCCCTGCCACCTAGAGGACCACGCGATTTCCGCTGGGGAACACTGCCCAGAAGCACTCCCAGCCTCCCACAGACACTGTGCGCAGGATAGACTTGTGGACCAGGGGCCTGGGCGGGGAATTTTCCATGGAACTCTCTAAAGGCCAGGTGCCCTCTGTCGCCCTGGGAGTGCCCACGCCCTCCCTTAACCCTGCAGAACACTATCATCCAGCAATAAGGAGCCCTCTGCCTCCACGGGGCTCAAACACCTGGGCCCGTTGTGCGAGCACCTGGCGTACGTGCAGGCAAAACCGCAGACCCCTCTGGCCCGAACCCACCACTGCGAAGATCCCCCTTTTCTTCCATCCGTAAAGGGGTCCTCCTTGAGGAGAGGAGGAACATGGGGGGGCCCCCAGGAGATGGCTTTTCTCCGAACCGGGGCTGGCTGGTTTCGGGCCTATACTTGGGCCGCGAGTGCGCACTCAGGCTCCCCACCACAAGCCTTCCTCGGGTCACGGGACTCACCCTCTAGGTGTCTCCTGACCCACCCCTGAGGGGTCTGGTGACCCAACCCTGAGGGGTCACGTGACTCACCCCTGAGGGGTCACGTGACCCACCCTTTTGGGGTCACGTGACCCACCCCCGAGGGGTCACGTGACCCACCCTTGAGGAGTCTCGTGACCCAGCCTTTTGGGGTCACGTGACCCGTCCTTGAGGGGTCCCGTGACGCACCCTTGGGAGGTCAGCAGCCCCACACTTGAGGGGTCACATGACCACCTTGAGAGGTCACAGCAGTTTTACAGGGTCCCTGCGCACCTGTTCGGGGAAACAGAAGCCCTCCCTGCCACTCAGAGGACCGCACGATTTCCCACAGGCCACACTGCCTAGCAGCACCTTCAGCCCCGCACAGACAGTGTGCTAAGGACAGACTTGGGTACCGGGGGCATGGGCGGGGGATTTCCCATGGAACTCTCTAAGGGCCCGGCGCCCTGTGTGGCGGGGGGGAGTGCCCATGCCGTTCCTTGACCCCGCAGGACACTTGCATCCAGCAATAAGCAGCCCTCTGCCTCCACGGGGCACAAACACCTGGGCCCGGTGTGCGGGCACCTGGCGTACGTGGAGGCAAACCCGCCGACCCCTCTGGCCAGAACCCACCACTGCGAAGATCCCCCTTTTCTTCCATCCGTAAAGGGGTCACGCTTGAGGAGTGGAAGAACATGGGGAGGCCCCCAGGAGATGGCTTTTCTCCGAGCCGAGGCTGGCTAGTTTCGGGCCTATACTTGGGCCGCGCGTGCGCACTCAGGCTCCCCACCACAAGCCTTCCTCGGGTCACGGGACTCACCCGCTAGGTGTCTCCTGACCCACCCCTGAGGGGTCTCGTGACCCAACCCTGAGGGGTCACGTGACCCACCCCTGAGGGGTCTCGTGACCCACCCCTGAGGGGTCACGTGACCCACCCCCGAGGGGTCACATGACCCACCCCCAAGGGGTCACGTGACCCAAACCTGAGGGGTCACGTGACCCACCCCTGAGGGGTCTCGTGACCCATCCTTGAGGAGTCTCCTGACCCACCCTTTTGGGGTCACGTGACCCGTCCTTGAGGGGTCTCGTGACCCACCCTTGAGGGGTCCCGTGACCCACCCTTGGGAGGTCAGCTGCCCCACACTTGAGGGGTCACATGACCACCTTGAGAGGTCACAGCAGTTTTACAGGGTCCCTGCGCACCTGTTCGGGGAAACAGAAGCCCTCCCTGCCACTCAGAGGACCGCACGATTTCCCACAGGCCACACTGCCTAGCAGCACCTTCAGCCCCGCACAGACAGTGTGCTAAGGGCAGACTTGGGTACAGGGCGCGGGCGGGGGATTTCCCATGGAACTCTATAAGGGCCCGGCGCCCTGTGTGGCCGGGGGGTGCCCATGCCGTTCCTTGACCCCGCAGGACACTTGCATCCAGCAATAAGCAGCCCTCTGCCTCCACGGGGCACAAACACCTGGGCCCGGTGTGCGGACACCTGGCGTACGTGGAGGCAAACCCGCCGACCCCTCTGGCCCGAACCCACCACTGCGAAGATCCCCCATTTCTTCCATCCGTAAAGGGGTCACGCTCGAGGATTGGAAGAACCTGGGGAGGCCCCGAGGAGGTGGCTTTTCTCCGAGCCGAGGCTGGCTGGTTTCGGGCCTATACGTGGGCCGCGCGTGCGCACTCAGGCTCCCCATCACAAGCCTTCCTCGGGTCACGGGACTCACCCTTGAGGTGTCTCCTGACCCACCCCCGAGGGGTCTCGTGACCCACCCCCGAGGGGTCACGTGACCCACCCCCGAGGGGTCTCGTGACCCACCCCTGAGGGGTCACGTGACCCACCCCCGAGGGGTCACATGACCCACCCCTGAGGGGTCACGTGACCCACCCTTGAGGAGTCTCGTGACCCAGCCTTTTGGGGTCACGTGACCCGTCCTTGAGGGGTCCCGTGACCCACCCTTGGGAGGTCAGCAGCCCCACACTTGAGGGGTCACATGACCACCTTGAGAGGTCACAGCAGTTTTACAGGGTCCCTGCGCACCTGTTCGGGGAAACAGAAGCCCTCCCTGCCACTCAGAGGACCGCACGATTTCCCACAGGCCACACTGCCTAGCAGCACCTTCAGCCCCGCACACACAGTGTGCTAAGGACAGACTTGGGTACCGGGGGCATGGGCGGGGGATTTCCCATGGAACTCTCTAAGGGCCCGGCGCCCTGTGTGGCGGGGGGAGTGCCCATGCCGTTCCTTGACCCCGCAGGACACTTGCATCCAGCAATAAGCAGCCCTCTGCCTCCACGGGGCACAAACACCTGGGCCCGGTGTGCGGGCACCTGGCGTACGTGGAGGCAAACCCGCCGACCCCTCTGGCCCGAACCCACCACTGCGAAGATCCCCCTTTTCTTCCATCCGTAAAGGGGTCACGCTTGAGGAGTGGAAGAACATGGGGAGGCCCCCAGGAGATGGCTTTTCTCCGAGCCGCGGCTGGCTCGTTTCGGGCCTATACGTGGGCCGCGCATGCGCACTCAGGCGCCCAAGCACACACCTCCCTCGGCTCACCTGACCCACCCTTTAGAGGTCACAGCAGTTCCACCGGGTCCCTGGGCACCTGTCCGTGGACACAGGAGCCCTCCCTGCCACATAGAGGACCACGCGATTTCCGCTGGGGTACACTGCCCAGAAGCACTCCCAGCCTCCCACAGACACTGTGCGCAGGATAGACTTGTGGACCAGGGGCCTGGGCGGGGAATTTTCCAGGGAACTCTCTAAAGGCCAGGTGCCCTCTGTCGCCCTGGGAGTGCCCACGCCCTCCCTTAACCCTGCAGAACACTATCATCCAGCAATAAGGAGCCCTCTGCCTCCACGGGGCTCAAACACCTGGGCCCGTTGTGCGAGCACCTGGCGTACGTGCAGGCAAACCCGCAGACCCCTCTGGCCCGAACCCACCACTGCGAAGATCCCCCTTTTCTTCCATCCGTAAAGGGGTCCTCGTTGAGGAGAGGAGGAACATGGGGAGGCCCCCAGGAGATGGCTTTTCTCCGAGCCGCGGCTGGCTGGTTTCGGGCCTATACTTGGGCCGCGCGTGCGCACTCAGGCTCCCCACCACAAGCCTTCCTCGGGTCACGGGACTCACCCGCTAGGTGTCTCCTGACCCACCCCTGAGGGGTCTCGTGACCCAACCCTGAGGGGTCACGTGACCCACCCCTGAGGGGTCTCGTGACCCACCCCTGAGGGGTCACGTGACCCACCCCCGAGGGGTCACATGACCTACCCCCGAGGGGTCACGTGACCCAAACCTGAGGGGTCACGTGACCCACCCCTGAGGGGTCTCGTGACCCACACCTGAGGGGTCACGTGACCCACCCCCGAGGGGTCACATGACCCACCCCCAAGGGGTCACGTGACCCAAACCTGAGGGGTCACGTGACCCACCATTTTGGGGTCACGTGACCCACCCCTGAGGGGTCACGTGACCCACCCTTGAGGAGTCTCGTGACCCACCCTTTTGGGGTCACGTGACCCGTCCTTGAGGGGTCCCTTGACCCACCCTTGGGAGGTCAGCTGCCCCACACTTGAGGGGTCACATGACCCCCTTGAGAGGTCACAGCAGTTTTATAGGGTCCCTGCGCACCTGTTCGGGGAAACAGAAGCCCTCCCTGCCACCTAGAGGACCACGCGATTTCCGCTGGGGAACACTGCCCAGAAGCACTCCCAGCCTCCCACAGACACTGTGCGCAGGATAGACTTGTGGACCAGGGGCCTGGGCGGGGAATTTTCCAGGGAACTCTCTAAAGGCCAGGTGCCCTCTGTCGCCCTGGGAGTGCCCACGCCCTCCCTTAACCCTGCAGGACACTATCATCCAGCAATAAGGAGCCCTCTGCCTCCACGGGGCTCAAACACCTGGGCCGGTTGTGCGAGCACCTGGCGTACGTGCAGGCAAACCCGCAGACCCCTCTGGCCCGAACCCACCACTGCGAAGATCCCCCTTTTCTTCGATCCGTAAAGGGGTCCTCCTTGAGGAGTGGAGGGACATGGGGAGGCCCCCAGGAGATGGCTTTTCTCCGAGCCGCGGCTGGCTCGTTTCGGGCCTATACTTGGGCCGCGCGTGCGCACTCAGGCTCCCCACCACAAGCCTTCCTCGGGTCACGGGACTCACCCTCTAGGTGTCTCCTGACCTACACCTGAGGGGTCTGGTGACCCAACCCTGAGCGGTCACGTGACCCACCCCTGAGGGGTCTCGTGACCCACCCCTGAGGGGTCACGTGACCCACCCACGAGGGGTCACGTGACCCACCCTTTAGGAGTCTCCTGACCCACCCTTTTGGGGTCACGTGACCCGTCCTTGAGGGGTCTCGTGACCCACCCTTGAGGGGTCCCGTGACCCACCCTTGGGAGGTCAGCTGCCCCACACTTGAGGGGTCACATGACCACCTTGAGAGGTCACAGCAGTTTTACAGGGTCCCTGCGCACCTGTTCGGGGAAACAGAAGCCCTCCCTGCCACTCAGAGGACCGCACGATTTCCCACAGGCCACACTGCCTAGCAGCACCTTCAGCCCCGCACAGACAGTGTGCTAAGGACAGACTTGGGTACAGGGGGCATGGGCGGGGGATTTCCCATGGAACTCTATAAGGGCCCGGCGCCCTGTGTGGCCAGGGGAGTGCCCATGCCGTTCCATGACCCCGCAGGACACTTGCATCCAGCAATAAGCAGCCCTCTGCCTCCACGGGGCACAAACACCTGGGCCCGGTGTGCGGGCACCTGGCGTACTTGGAGGCAAACCCGCCGACCCCTCTGGCCCGAACCCACCACTGCGAAGATCCCCCATTTCTTCCATCCGTAAAGGGGTCACGCTCGAGGATTGGAAGAACCTGGGGAGGCCCCGAGGAGGTGGCTTTTCTCCGAGCCGCGGCTGGCTGGTTTCGGGCCTATACGTGGGCCGCGCGTGCGCACTCAGGCTCCCCACCACAAGCCTTCCTCGGGTCACGGGACTCACCCTTGAGGTGTCTCCTGACCCACCCCTGAGGGGTCTCGTGACCCACCCCCGAGGGGTCAGGTGACCCACCACCGAGGGGTCTCGTGACCCACCCCCGAGGGGTCAGGTGACCCACCCCCGAGGGGTCACGTGACCTACCCCAGAGGGGTCACGTGACCCACCCTTGAGGAGTCTCGTGACCCACCCTTTTGGGGTCACGTGACCCGTCCTTGAGGGGTCCCGTGACCCACCCTTGGGAGATCAGCTGCCCCACACTTGAGGGGTCACATGACCACCTTGAGAGGTCACAGCAGTTTTACAGGGTCCCTGCGCACCTGTTCGGGGAAACAGAAGCCCTCCCTGCCACTCAGAGGACCGCACGATTTCCCACAGGCCACACTGCCTAGCAGCACCTTCAGCCCCGCACAGACAGTGTGCTAAGGACAGACTTGGGTACCGGGGGCATGGGCGGGGGATTTCCCATGGAACTCTCTAAGGGCCCGGCGCCCTGTGTGGCCGGGGGAGTGCCCATGCCGTTCCTTGACCCCGCAGGACACTTGCATCCAGCAATAAGCAGCCCTCTGCCTCCACGGGGCACAAACACCTGGGCCCGGTGTGCGGGCACCTGGCGTACGTGGAGGCAAACCCGCCGACCCCTCTGGCCCGAACCCACCACTGCGAAGATCCCCCTTTTCTTCCATCCGTAAAGGGGTCACGCTTGAGGAGTGGAAGAACATGGGGAGGCCCCCAGGAGATGGCTTTTCTCCGAGCCGCGGCTGGCTCGTTTCGGGCCTATACGTGGGCCGCGCATGCGCACTCAGGCGCCCAAGCACACACCTCCCTCGGCTCACCTGACCCACCCTTTAGAGGTCACAGCATTTCCACCGGGTCCCTGGGCACCTGTCCGTGGACACAGGAGCCCTCCCTGCCACCTAGAGGACCACGCGATTTCCGCTGGGGAACACTGCCCAGAAGCACTCCCAGCCTCCCACAGACACTGTGCGCAGGATAGACTTGTGGACCAGGGGCCTGGGCGGGGAATTTTCCATGGAACTCTCTAAAGGCCAGGTGCCCTCTGTCGCCCTGGGAGTGCCCACGCCCTCCCTTAACCCTGCAGAACACTATCATCCAGCAATAAGGAGCCCTCTGCCTCCACGGGGCTCAAACACCTGGGCCCGTTGTGCGAGCACCTGGCGTACGTGCAGGCAAAACCGCAGACCCCTCTGGCCCGAACCCACCACTGCGAAGATCCCCCTTTTCTTCCATCCGTAAAGGGGTCCTCCTTGAGGAGAGGAGGAACATGGGGCGGCCCCCAGGAGATGGCTTTTCTCCGAACCGGGGCTGGCTGGTTTCGGGCCTATACTTGGGCCGCGCGTGCGCACTCAGGCTCCCCACCACAAGCCTTCCTCGGGTCACGGGACTCACCCTCTAGGTGTCTCCTGACCCACCCCTGAGGGGTCTGGTGACCCAACCCTGAGGGGTCACGTGACTCACCCCTGAGGGGTCACGTGACCCACCCTTTTGGGGTCACGTGACCCACCCCCGAGGGGTCACGTGACCCACCCTTGAGGAGTCTCGTGACCCAGCCTCTTGGGGTCACGTGACCCGTCCTTGAGGGGTCCCGTGACGCACCCTTGGGAGGTCAGCAGCCCCACACTTGAGGGGTCACATGACCACCTTGAGAGGTCACAGCAGTTTTACAGGGTCCCTGCGCACCTGTTCGGGGAAACAGAAGCCCTCCCTGCCACTCAGAGGACCGCACGATTTCCCACAGGCCACACTGCCTAGCAGCACCTTCAGCCCCGCACAGACAGTGTGCTAAGGACAGACTTGGGTACCGGGGGCATGGGCGGGGGATTTCCCATGGAACTCTCTAAGGGCCCGGCGCCCTGTGTGGCGGGGGGGAGTGCCCATGCCGTTCCTTGACCCCGCAGGACACTTGCATCCAGCAATAAGCAGCCCTCTGCCTCCACGGGGCACAAACACCTGGGCCCGGTGTGCGGGCACCTGGCGTACGTGGAGGCAAACCCGCCGACCCCTCTGGCCAGAACCCACCACTGCGAAGATCCCCCTTTTCTTCCATCCGTAAAGGGGTCACGCTCGAGGAGTGGAAGAACATGGGGAGGCCCCCAGGAGATGGCTTTTCTCCGAGCCGCGGCTGGCTCGTTTCGGGCCTATACGTGGGCCGCGCGTGCGCACTCAGGCTCCCCACCACAAGCCTTCCTCGGGTCACGGGACTCACCCTTGAGGTGTCTCCTGACCCACCCCTGAGGGGTCTCGTGACCCACCCCCGAGGGGTCAGGTGACCCACCACCGAGGGGTCTCGTGACCCACCCCCGAGGGGTCACGTGACCCCCCCCCGAGGGGTCACGTGAACTACCCCAGAGGGGTCACGTGACCCACCCTTGAGGAGTCTCGTGACCCACCCTTTTGGGGTCACGTGACCCGTCCTTGAGGGGTCCCGTGACCCACCCTTGGGAGGTCAGCTGCCCCACACTTGAGGGGTCACATGACCACCTTGAGAGGTCACAGCAGTTTTACAGGGTCCCTGCGCACCTGTTCGGGGAAACAGAAGCCCTCCCTGCCACTCAGAGGACCGCACGATTTCCCACAGGCCACACTGCCTAGCAGCACCTTCAGCCCCGCACAGACAGTGTGCTAAGGACAGACTTGGGTACCGGGCTCATGGGCGGGGGATTTCCCATGGAACTCTCTAAGGGCCCGGCGCCCTGTGTGGCCGGGGCAGTGCCCATGCCGTTCCTTGACCCCGCAGGACACTTGCATCCAGCAATAAGCAGCCCTCTGCCTCCACGGGGCACAAACACCTGGGCCCGGTGTGCGGGCACCTGGCGTACGTGGAGGCAAACCCGCCGACCCCTCTGGCCCGAACCCACCACTGCGAAGATCCCCCTTTTCTTCCATCCGTAAAGGGGTCACGCTTGAGGAGTGGAAGAACATGGGGAGGCCCCCAGGAGATGGCTTTTCTCCGAGCCGCGGCTGGCTCGTTTCGGGCCTATACGTGGGCCGCGCATGCGCACTCAGGCGCCCAAGCACACACCTCCCTCGGCTCACCTGACCCACCCTTTAGAGGTCACAGCAGTTCCACCGGGTCCCTGGGCACCTGTCCGTGGACACAGGAGCCCTCCCTGCCACCTAGAGGACCACGCGATTTCCGCTGGGGAACACTGCCCAGAAGCACTCCCAGCCTCCCACAGACACTGTGCGCAGGATAGACTTGTGGACCAGGGGCCTGGGCGGGGAATTTTCCAGGGAACTCTCTAAAGGCCAGGTGCCCTCTGTCGACCTGGGAGTGCCCACGCCCTCCCTTAACCCTGCAGAACACTATCATCCAGCAATAAGGAGCCCTCTGCCTCCACGGGGCTCAAACACCTGGGCCCGTTGTGCGAGCACCTGGCGTACGTGCAGGCAAAACCGCAGACCCCTCTGGCCCGAACCCACCACTGCGAAGATCCCCCTTTTCTTCCATCCGTAAAGGGGTCCTCCTTGAGGAGAGGAGGAACATGGGGCGGCCCCCAGGAGATGGCTTTTCTCCGAACCGGGGCTGGCTGGTTTCGGGCCTATACTTGGGCCGCGCGTGCGCACTCAGGCTCCCCACCACAAGCCTTCCTCGGGTCACGGGACTCACCCTCTAGGTGTCTCCTGACCCACCCCTGAGGGGTCTGGTGACCCAACCCTGAGGGGTCACGTGACTCGCCCCTGAGGGGTCACGTGACCCACCCTTTTGGGGTCACGTGACCCACCCCCGAGGGGTCACGTGACCCACCCTTGAGGAGTCTCGTGACCCAGCCTTTTGGGGTCACGTGACCCGTCCTTGAGGGGTCCCGTGACGCACCCTTGGGAGGTCAGCAGCCCCACACTTGAGGGGTCACATGACCACCTTGAGAGGTCACAGCAGTTTTACAGGGTCCCTGCGCACCTGTTCGGGGAAACAGAAGCCCTCCCTGCCACTCAGAGGACCGCACGATTTCCCACAGGCCACACTGCCTAGCAGCACCTTCAGCCCCGCACAGACAGTGTGCTAAGGACAGACTTGGGTACCGGGGGCATGGGCGGGGGATTTCCCATGGAACTCTCTAAGGGCCCGGCGCCCTGTGTGGCGGGGGGGAGTGCCCATGCCGTTCCTTGACCCCGCAGGACACTTGCATCCAGCAATAAGCAGCCCTCTGCCTCCACGGGGCACAAACACCTGGGCCCGGTGTGCGGGCACCTGGCGTACGTGGAGGCAAACCCGCCGACCCCTCTGGCCAGAACCCACCACTGCGAAGATCCCCCTTTTCTTCCATCCGTAAAGGGGTCACGCTTGAGGAGTGGAAGAACATGGGGAGGCCCCCAGGAGATGGCTTTTCTCCGAGCCGAGGCTGGCTAGTTTCGGGCCTATACTTGGGCCGCGCGTGCGCACTCAGGCTCCCCATCACAAGCCTTCCTCGGGTCACGGGACTCACCCTTGAGGTGTCTCCTGACCCACCCCCGAGGGGTCTCGTGACCCACCCCCGAGGGGTCACGTGACCCACCCCTGAGGGGTCACGTAACCCACCCCCGAGGGGTCACATGACCCACCCCTGAGGGGTCACGTGACCCACCTCCAGGGGTCACATGACCCACCCCCGAGGGGTCACGTGACCCAACCCTGAGGGTTCACGTGACCCACCCCTGAGGGGTCTCGTGACCCACCCCTGAGGGGTCACGTGACCCACCCCCGAGGGTCACATGACCCACCCCTGAGGGGTCACGTGACCCACCCTTGAGGAGTCTCGTGACCCACCCTTTTGGGGTCACGTGACCCACCCTTGAGGAGTCTCCTGACCCACCCTTTTGGGGTCACGTGACCCGTCCTTGAGGGGTCTCGTGACCCACCCTTGAGGGGTCCCGTGACCCACCCTTGGGAGGTCAGCTGCCCCACACTTGAGGGGTCACATGACCACCTTGAGAGGTCACAGCAGTTTTACCGGGTCCCTGCTCACCTGTTCGGGGAAACAGAAGCCCTCCCTGCCACTCAGAGGACCGCACGATTTCCCACAGGCCACACTGCCTAGCAGCACCTTCAGCCCCGCACAGACAGTGTGCTAAGGACAGACTTGGGTACAGGGGGCATGGGCGGGGGATTTCCCATGGTACTCTATAAGGGCCCGGCGCCCTGTGTGGCCGGGGGAGTGCCCATGCCGTTCCTTGACCCCGCAGGTCACTTGCATCCAGCAACAAGCAGCCCTCTGCCTCCACGGGGCACAAACACCTGGGCCCGGTGTGCGGGCACCTGGCGTACTTGGAGGCAAACCCGCCGACCCCTCTGGCCAGAACCCACCACTGCGAAGATCCCCCTTTTCTTCCATCCGTAAAGGGGTCACGCTCGAGGATTGGAAGAACCTGGGGAGGCCCCGAGGAGGTGGCTTTTCTCCGAGCCGAGGCTGGCTGGTTTCGGGCCTATACGTGGACCGCGCATGCGCACTCAGGCTCCCCACCACAAGCCTTCCTCGGGTCACGGGACTCACCCTTGAGGTGTCTCCTGACCCACCCCTGAGGGGTCTCGTGACCCACCCCCGAGGGGTCAGGTGACCCACCCCTGTGGGGTCTCGTGACCCACCCCCGAGGGGTCACGTGACCCCCCCCCCGAGGGGTCACGTGACCCCCCCCGAGGGGTCACGTGACCTACCCCAGAGGGGTCACGTGACCCACCCTTGAGGAGTCTCGTGACCCACCCTTTTGGGGTCACGTGACCCGTCCTTGAGGGGTCCCGTGACCCACCCTTGGGAGGTCAGCTGCCCCACACTTGAGGGGTCACATGACCACCTTGAGAGGTCACAGCAGTTTTACAGGGTCCCTGCGCACCTGTTCGGGGAAACAGAAGCCCTCCCTGCCACTCAGAGGACCGCACGATTTCCCACAGGCCACACTGCCTAGCAGCACCTTCAGCCCCGCACAGACAGTGTGCTAAGGACAGACTTGGGTACCGGGCTCATGGGCGGGGGATTTCCCATGGAACTCTCTAAGGGCCCGGCGCCCTGTGTGGCCGGGGCAGTGCCCATGCCGTTCCTTGACCCCGCAGGACACTTGCATCCAGCAATAAGCAGCCCTCTGCCTCCACGGGGCACAAACACCTGGGCCCGGTGTGCGGGCACCTGGCGTACGTGGAGGCAAACCCGCCGACCCCTCTGGCCCGAACCCACCACTGCGAAGATCCCCCTTTTCTTCCATCCGTAAAGGGGTCACGCTTGAGGAGTGGAAGAACATGGGGAGGCCCCCAGGAGATGGCTTTTCTCCGAGCCGCGGCTGGCTCGTTTCGGGCCTATACGTGGGCCGCGCATGCGCACTCAGGCGCCCAAGCACACACCTCCCTCGGCTCACCTGACCCACCCTTTAGAGGTCACAGCATTTCCACCGGGTCCCTGGGCACCTGTCCGTGGACACAGGAGCCCTCCCTGCCACCTAGAGGACCACGCGATTTCCGCTGGGGAACACTGCCCAGAAGCACTCCCAGCCTCCCACAGACACTGTGCGCAGGATAGACTTGTGGACCAGGGGCCTGGGCGGGGAATTTTCCATGGAACTCTCTAAAGGCCAGGTGCCCTCTGTCGCCCTGGGAGTGCCCACGCCCTCCCTTAACCCTGCAGAACACTATCATCCAGCAATAAGGAGCCCTCTGCCTCCACGGGGCTCAAACACCTGGGCCCGTTGTGCGAGCACCTGGCGTACGTGCAGGCAAAACCGCAGACCCCTCTGGCCCGAACCCACCACTGCGAAGATCCCCCTTTTCTTCCATCCGTAAAGGGGTCCTCCTTGAGGAGAGGAGGAACATGGGGGGGCCCCCAGGAGATGGCTTTTCTCCGAACCGGGGCTGGCTGGTTTCGGGCCTATACTTGGGCCGCGAGTGCGCACTCAGGCTCCCCACCACAAGCCTTCCTCGGGTCACGGGACTCACCCTCTAGGTGTCTCCTGACCCACCCCTGAGGGGTCTGGTGACCCAACCCTGAGGGGTCACGTGACTCACCCCTGAGGGGTCACGTGACCCACCCTTTTGGGGTCACGTGACCCACCCCCGAGGGGTCACGTGACCCACCCTTGAGGAGTCTCGTGACCCAGCCTTTTGGGGTCACGTGACCCGTCCTTGAGGGGTCCCGTGACGCACCCTTGGGAGGTCAGCAGCCCCACACTTGAGGGGTCACATGACCACCTTGAGAGGTCACAGCAGTTTTACAGGGTCCCTGCGCACCTGTTCGGGGAAACAGAAGCCCTCCCTGCCACTCAGAGGACCGCACGATTTCCCACAGGCCACACTGCCTAGCAGCACCTTCAGCCCCGCACAGACAGTGTGCTAAGGACAGACTTGGGTACCGGGGGCATGGGCGGGGGATTTCCCATGGAACTCTCTAAGGGCCCGGCGCCCTGTGTGGCGGGGGGGAGTGCCCATGCCGTTCCTTGACCCCGCAGGACACTTGCATCCAGCAATAAGCAGCCCTCTGCCTCCACGGGGCACAAACACCTGGGCCCGGTGTGCGGGCACCTGGCGTACGTGGAGGCAAACCCGCCGACCCCTCTGGCCAGAACCCACCACTGCGAAGATCCCCCTTTTCTTCCATCCGTAAAGGGGTCACGCTTGAGGAGTGGAAGAACATGGGGAGGCCCCCAGGAGATGGCTTTTCTCCGAGCCGAGGCTGGCTAGTTTCGGGCCTATACTTGGGCCGCGCGTGCGCACTCAGGCTCCCCACCACAAGCCTTCCTCGGGTCACGGGACTCACCCGCTAGGTGTCTCCTGACCCACCCCTGAGGGGTCTCGTGACCCAACCCTGAGGGGTCACGTGACCCACCCCTGAGGGGTCTCGTGACCCACCCCTGAGGGGTCACGTGACCCACCCCCGAGGGGTCACATGACCCACCCCCAAGGGGTCACGTGACCCAAACCTGAGGGGTCACGTGACCCACCCCTGAGGGGTCTCGTGACCCATCCTTGAGGAGTCTCCTGACCCACCCTTTTGGGGTCACGTGACCCGTCCTTGAGGGGTCTCGTGACCCACCCTTGAGGGGTCCCGTGACCCACCCTTGGGAGGTCAGCTGCCCCACACTTGAGGGGTCACATGACCACCTTGAGAGGTCACAGCAGTTTTACAGGGTCCCTGCGCACCTGTTCGGGGAAACAGAAGCCCTCCCTGCCACTCAGAGGACCGCACGATTTCCCACAGGCCACACTGCCTAGCAGCACCTTCAGCCCCGCACAGACAGTGTGCTAAGGGCAGACTTGGGTACAGGGCGCGGGCGGGGGATTTCCCATGGAACTCTATAAGGGCCCGGCGCCCTGTGTGGCCGGGGGGTGCCCATGCCGTTCCTTGACCCCGCAGGACACTTGCATCCAGCAATAAGCAGCCCTCTGCCTCCACGGGGCACAAACACCTGGGCCCGGTGTGCGGACACCTGGCGTACGTGGAGGCAAACCCGCCGACCCCTCTGGCCCGAACCCACCACTGCGAAGATCCCCCATTTCTTCCATCCGTAAAGGGGTCACGCTCGAGGATTGGAAGAACCTGGGGAGGCCCCGAGGAGGTGGCTTTTCTCCGAGCCGAGGCTGGCTGGTTTCGGGCCTATACGTGGGCCGCGCGTGCGCACTCAGGCTCCCCATCACAAGCCTTCCTCGGGTCACGGGACTCACCCTTGAGGTGTCTCCTGACCCACCCCCGAGGGGTCTCGTGACCCACCCCCGAGGGGTCACGTGACCCACCCCCGAGGGGTCTCGTGACCCACCCCTGAGGGGTCACGTGACCCACCCCCGAGGGGTCACATGACCCACCCCTGAGGGGTCACGTGACCCACCCTTGAGGAGTCTCGTGACCCAGCCTTTTGGGGTCACGTGACCCGTCCTTGAGGGGTCCCGTGACCCACCCTTGGGAGGTCAGCAGCCCCACACTTGAGGGGTCACATGACCACCTTGAGAGGTCACAGCAGTTTTACAGGGTCCCTGCGCACCTGTTCGGGGAAACAGAAGCCCTCCCTGCCACTCAGAGGACCGCACGATTTCCCACAGGCCACACTGCCTAGCAGCACCTTCAGCCCCGCACACACAGTGTGCTAAGGACAGACTTGGGTACCGGGGGCATGGGCGGGGGATTTCCCATGGAACTCTCTAAGGGCCCGGCGCCCTGTGTGGCGGGGGGAGTGCCCATGCCGTTCCTTGACCCCGCAGGACACTTGCATCCAGCAATAAGCAGCCCTCTGCCTCCACGGGGCACAAACACCTGGGCCCGGTGTGCGGGCACCTGGCGTACGTGGAGGCAAACCCGCCGACCCCTCTGGCCCGAACCCACCACTGCGAAGATCCCCCTTTTCTTCCATCCGTAAAGGGGTCACGCTTGAGGAGTGGAAGAACATGGGGAGGCCCCCAGGAGATGGCTTTTCTCCGAGCCGCGGCTGGCTCGTTTCGGGCCTATACGTGGGCCGCGCATGCGCACTCAGGCGCCCAAGCACACACCTCCCTCGGCTCACCTGACCCACCCTTTAGAGGTCACAGCAGTTCCACCGGGTCCCTGGGCACCTGTCCGTGGACACAGGAGCCCTCCCTGCCACATAGAGGACCACGCGATTTCCGCTGGGGTACACTGCCCAGAAGCACTCCCAGCCTCCCACAGACACTGTGCGCAGGATAGACTTGTGGACCAGGGGCCTGGGCGGGGAATTTTCCAGGGAACTCTCTAAAGGCCAGGTGCCCTCTGTCGCCCTGGGAGTGCCCACGCCCTCCCTTAACCCTGCAGAACACTATCATCCAGCAATAAGGAGCCCTCTGCCTCCACGGGGCTCAAACACCTGGGCCCGTTGTGCGAGCACCTGGCGTACGTGCAGGCAAACCCGCAGACCCCTCTGGCCCGAACCCACCACTGCGAAGATCCCCCTTTTCTTCCATCCGTAAAGGGGTCCTCGTTGAGGAGAGGAGGAACATGGGGAGGCCCCCAGGAGATGGCTTTTCTCCGAGCCGCGGCTGGCTGGTTTCGGGCCTATACGTGGGCCGCGCGTGCGCACTCAGGCTCCCCACCACAAGCCTTCCTCGGGTCACGGGACTCACCCTTGAGGTGTCTCCTGACCCACCCCTGAGGGGTCTCGTGACCCACCCCCGAGGGGTCAGGTGACCCACCACCGAGGGGTCTCGTGACCCACCCCCGAGGGGTCACGTGACCCCCCCCCGAGGGGTCACGTGAACTACCCCAGAGGGGTCACGTGACCCACCCTTGAGGAGTCTCGTGACCCACCCTTTTGGGGTCACGTGACCCGTCCTTGAGGGGTCCCGTGACCCACCCTTGGGAGGTCAGCTGCCCCACACTTGAGGGGTCACATGACCACCTTGAGAGGTCACAGCAGTTTTACAGGGTCCCTGCGCACCTGTTCGGGGAAACAGAAGCCCTCCCTGCCACTCAGAGGACCGCACGATTTCCCACAGGCCACACTGCCTAGCAGCACCTTCAGCCCCGCACAGACAGTGTGCTAAGGACAGACTTGGGTACCGGGCTCATGGGCGGGGGATTTCCCATGGAACTCTCTAAGGGCCCGGCGCCCTGTGTGGCCGGGGCAGTGCCCATGCCGTTCCTTGACCCCGCAGGACACTTGCATCCAGCAATAAGCAGCCCTCTGCCTCCACGGGGCACAAACACCTGGGCCCGGTGTGCGGGCACCTGGCGTACGTGGAGGCAAACCCGCCGACCCCTCTGGCCCGAACCCACCACTGCGAAGATCCCCCTTTTCTTCCATCCGTAAAGGGGTCACGCTTGAGGAGTGGAAGAACATGGGGAGGCCCCCAGGAGATGGCTTTTCTCCGAGCCGCGGCTGGCTCGTTTCGGGCCTATACGTGGGCCGCGCATGCGCACTCAGGCGCCCAAGCACACACCTCCCTCGGCTCACCTGACCCACCCTTTAGAGGTCACAGCAGTTCCACCGGGTCCCTGGGCACCTGTCCGTGGACACAGGAGCCCTCCCTGCCACCTAGAGGACCACGCGATTTCCGCTGGGGAACACTGCCCAGAAGCACTCCCAGCCTCCCACAGACACTGTGCGCAGGATAGACTTGTGGACCAGGGGCCTGGGCGGGGAATTTTCCAGGGAACTCTCTAAAGGCCAGGTGCCCTCTGTCGACCTGGGAGTGCCCACGCCCTCCCTTAACCCTGCAGAACACTATCATCCAGCAATAAGGAGCCCTCTGCCTCCACGGGGCTCAAACACCTGGGCCCGTTGTGCGAGCACCTGGCGTACGTGCAGGCAAAACCGCAGACCCCTCTGGCCCGAACCCACCACTGCGAAGATCCCCCTTTTCTTCCATCCGTAAAGGGGTCCTCCTTGAGGAGAGGAGGAACATGGGGCGGCCCCCAGGAGATGGCTTTTCTCCGAACCGGGGCTGGCTGGTTTCGGGCCTATACTTGGGCCGCGCGTGCGCACTCAGGCTCCCCACCACAAGCCTTCCTCGGGTCACGGGACTCACCCTCTAGGTGTCTCCTGACCCACCCCTGAGGGGTCTGGTGACCCAACCCTGAGGGGTCACGTGACTCGCCCCTGAGGGGTCACGTGACCCACCCTTTTGGGGTCACGTGACCCACCCCCGAGGGGTCACGTGACCCACCCTTGAGGAGTCTCGTGACCCAGCCTTTTGGGGTCACGTGACCCGTCCTTGAGGGGTCCCGTGACGCACCCTTGGGAGGTCAGCAGCCCCACACTTGAGGGGTCACATGACCACCTTGAGAGGTCACAGCAGTTTTACAGGGTCCCTGCGCACCTGTTCGGGGAAACAGAAGCCCTCCCTGCCACTCAGAGGACCGCACGATTTCCCACAGGCCACACTGCCTAGCAGCACCTTCAGCCCCGCACAGACAGTGTGCTAAGGACAGACTTGGGTACCGGGGGCATGGGCGGGGGATTTCCCATGGAACTCTCTAAGGGCCCGGCGCCCTGTGTGGCGGGGGGGAGTGCCCATGCCGTTCCTTGACCCCGCAGGACACTTGCATCCAGCAATAAGCAGCCCTCTGCCTCCACGGGGCACAAACACCTGGGCCCGGTGTGCGGGCACCTGGCGTACGTGGAGGCAAACCCGCCGACCCCTCTGGCCAGAACCCACCACTGCGAAGATCCCCCTTTTCTTCCATCCGTAAAGGGGTCACGCTTGAGGAGTGGAAGAACATGGGGAGGCCCCCAGGAGATGGCTTTTCTCCGAGCCGAGGCTGGCTAGTTTCGGGCCTATACTTGGGCCGCGCGTGCGCACTCAGGCTCCCCATCACAAGCCTTCCTCGGGTCACGGGACTCACCCTTGAGGTGTCTCCTGACCCACCCCCGAGGGGTCTCGTGACCCACCCCCGAGGGGTCACGTGACCCACCCCTGAGGGGTCACGTAACCCACCCCCGAGGGGTCACATGACCCACCCCTGAGGGGTCACGTGACCCACCTCCAGGGGTCACATGACCCACCCCCGAGGGGTCACGTGACCCAACCCTGAGGGTTCACGTGACCCACCCCTGAGGGGTCTCGTGACCCACCCCTGAGGGGTCACGTGACCCACC